>NC_134505.1:5841737-5972910 GCF_040206685.1 Ascaphus truei | reverse complement strand
CTTTAACCCATTAAACACGTCCCTGTCATGAATGTGTCTGGCTAATTCTGACTTCTATATCTGTTCTCCCCCTGGACGTATATCATACGATGCATTACACAGTAATCCTTTCGGAACACCTGTCACTCTTTAACATACTGTACTGCTCTTTTTGAGGAACTTATACATGTAGCAAATTCACTCCTTCCACCCCCCCTCATCTCACCCCCTCCTCACAGCTTCACCCACACCTCCTCCCCTTCCTCTCATCTCCTTCCATCCATCCTCAGCTCCTCCTCCTCACCCCCACCTCCTCCCTCCTCCGCTCACCTCCTCCCTCCATCCCCCTCCTCAACTCCTCCCCCCATACTTCCTTCCTCCCCCCCTTCTCGCAATCTCCTCTCGCCTCCCCCCTCCTCAACTCCTCCCCCTCTTCCCCCTTACTCACCTCCTGCCCCTCCTCTCACCTCCTCTTCCCCCGCCTCTAACCTCTTCCCCCACTCACCTTCCCCCCCTCCTCTCACCTCCACCCTCTAACCTCCTGGTCCCCCATTCTCCTTGCCCCTCCTCCTCTAACCTCCTCCCCCTACTCACCTCCTCCTCTTCTTCTCCTCCTCCTCTAACCTTTTCCCCCATACTCACCTTCTCTCCCCTCCTCTCCCCTCCTCCCCCTTCCTCTCACCTCCTCTTAACTCTTCCCCCTCCTCTCACCTCTTCCTCTTCTCCCTTCCTGCCCCCTCACCTCCTCCATCCTTCCCCCCGCCTCTCCCCTTCCCACATCCCCCCCTTCTCAGCTCCTCCCCCCACCTCTCCCCCTTCTCGCCCCTCACCTCCTCCCCCTTCACCTCTTCGTCCTCTCCCCTCCTCCTCCTCTCCCTCCTCTAACCTCTTCCCCCCCCTCCACACCTCGTTCCCACCCCCCTTCATTCTACTTCTATCTCTAATAAAATACATCCTTAAACGGTTTTGTTTATTAAAAGACATTCCTTGGGAATATTTCTCAGGACTCAGATATCTGCCCTGGGACGCAAAACCTACAGATATACACGGCCCTACAAACACACCATCCTACAGATATACACGGCCCTACAAACACACCATCCTACAGATATACACGGCCCTACAAACACACCATCCTACAGATATACACGGCCCTACAAACACACCATCCTACAGATATACACGGCCCTACAAACACACCATCCTACAGATATACACGGCCCTACAAACACACCATCCTACAGATATACACGGCCCTACAAACACACCATCCTACAGATATACACGGCCCTACAAACACACCATCCTACAGATATACACGGCCCTACAAACACACCATCCTACAGATATACACGGCCCTACAAACACACCATCCTACAGATATACACAGCCCTACAAACACACCATCCTACAGATATACACAGCCCTACAAACACACCATCCTACAGATATACACAGCCCTACAAACACACCATCCTACAGATATACACGGCCCTACAAACACACCATCCTACAGATATACACAGCCCTACAAACACACCATCCTACAGATGTACACGGCCCTACAAACACACCATGCTACAGATATACACGGCCCTACAAACACACCATCCTACAGATATACACAGCCCTACAAACACACCATCCTACAGATATACACGCCCTACAAACACACCATCCTACAGATATACACGGCCCTACAAACACACCATCCTACAGATATACACGGCCCTACAAACACACCATCCTACAGATATACACGGCCCTACAAACACACCATCCTACAGATATACACGGCCCTACAAACACACCATCCTACAGATATACACGGCCCTACAAACACACCATGCTACAGATATACACGGCCCTACAAACACACCATCCTACAGATATACACGACCCTACAAACACACCATCCTACAGATATACACGGCCCTACAAACACACCATCCTACAGATATACACGGCCCTACAAACACACCATCCTACAGATATTCACGGCCCTACAAACACACCATCCTACAGATATACACGGCCCTACAAACACACCATCCTACAGATATACACGGCCCTACAAACACACCATCCTACAGATATACACGGCCCTACAAACACACCATCCTACAGATATACACGGCCCTACAAACACACCATCCTACAGATATACACGGCCCTACAAACACACCATCCTACAGATATACACGGCCCTACAAACACACCATCCTACAGATATACACGGCCCTACAACACACCATCCTACAGATATACACGGCCCTACAAACACACCATCCTACAGATATACACGGCCCTACAAACACACCATCCTACAGATATACACGGCCCTACAAACACACCATCCTACAGATGTACACGGCCCTACAAACACACCATCCTACAGATGTACACGGCCCTACAAACACACCATCCTACAGATATACACGGCCCTACAAACACACCATCCTACAGATATACACGGCCCTACAAACACACCATCCTACAGATATACACGGCCCTACAAACACACCATCCTACAGATATACACGGCCCTACAAACACACCATGCTACATATATACACGGCCCTACAAACACACCATCCTACAGATATACACGGCCCTACAAACACACCATGCTACAGATATACACGGCCCTACAAACACACCATCCTACAGATATACACAGCCCTACAAACACACCATCCTACAGATATACACGACCCTACAAACACACCATCCTACAGATATACACGGCCCTACAAACACACCATCCTACAGATATAAACAGCCCTACAACACACCATCCTACAGATATACACGGCCCTACAAACACACCATGCTACAGATATACACGGCCCTACAAACACACCATCCTACAGATATACACGGCCCTAAAAATACAGACACACCATCCTATAGACAGATATGACCCTACAGACACCATCCTATAGAGAGGAGGAGTTATAGGAGCGGTTATATGGGGTAATAGGATGAGTTATAGGGAGATGTTATATGGGGTAATAGGAGGGTATTATAGGAGTGGATATATGGCATAATAGGAGGAGTTATAAGGAGCGGTTATATGGGGTAATAGAATATATGGGGTAATAGGAGGAGTTATAGAGAGAGATTATATGGGGTAATAGGAGGAAGTTATAGGGAGGGGTTATATGGGGTTATAGGAGGAGTTATAGGGAGGGGTTATATGGGGTAATAGGAGGAGTTATAGGGAGACCCTGTGACTATCCCCCTCCCCCCGCGCTATTAATGAAAGGGGGAACAGGACTCGTTTTAAGGCAGTAACCGAGCTCTGAGGTTAATTGTGAAAATCAATGCAGCGTCTGAGTGTTATAGAGAGGGAGCCAGGGAGCGGGGGATCCTTGTATTAGCAGAAATGTTCCTCCGTATACGGAGGCAGCACAGACAGAAGCAAAAATAGACAAAGGGAATCTAATTATGGAAATGCTAATATGGTTTCAGATATTTGAACATAACCCATTCACTGACAGAGACGGGGTTAATCTGGCCCTTGTAATTTAGGTCTTTAACCCATTACACACGTCCCTGTCATTCGGTCACTTTGCCCCTACCTGGGACTGACCGTTTAACCCATTAACCACGTGCCTGTCATTAGGTCACTTTGCCCCTACGTGGGACTGACCCTTTAACCCATTAAACACATCCCTGTCATTAGGTCACTTTGCCCCTACGTGGTACTGTCCCTTTAACCCATTAAACACGTCCCTGTCATTAGGTCACTTTGCCCCTACGTGGGACTGACCCTTTAACCCATTAAACACGTCCCTGTCATTAGGTCACTTTGCCCCTATGTGGGATTGACCCTTTAACCCATTAAACACATCCCTGTCATTAGGTCACTTTGCCCCTACGTGGTACTGTCCCTTTAACCCATTAAACACGTCCCTGTCATTAGGTCACTTTGCCCCTACGTGGGACTGACCCTTTAACCCATTAAACACATCCCTGTCATTAGGTCACTTTGCCCCTACGTGGGACTGTCCCTTTAACCCATTAAACACGTCCCTGTCATTAGGTCACTTTGCCCCTACGTGGGACTGACCCTTTAACCCATTAAACACGTCCCTGTCATTAGGTCACTTTGCCCCTACGTGGGACTGACCCCTAATTGCCTTTTTTTACTCCGCGCCATCTCACAATGAATTCCCCCCATTGCTGAAACCATCAACACCAACCCCATATCTTAAAAAATGCCCAACCCTCCCTCACCCTCTCCTCCTCCCCACCCTCACCCTCTCCTCCTCCCCACCCTCTCCTCCTCCCCTCCCTCCCCTCTCCTCCCCCCCAGCACTTAGTACCTCCGCACTGCTATCCCATTCCCCCTTGTTGGGTTCCAGCGTCCGTGCTGGTAAAAAACCATTGTAGAAGGCGTCCAGTGGCTAAGTGCCTGCCCTACAATCTAATTCAAACGAATGCCGCTTCATCCTACATATGATTTAATGCCCGACTATTTCTATCACTTCACCCCCCCCCCCCCGCCCTCCTCTCCCCCCCCCCCCCCGCAGTAACGGGGTGATATATTGGAACGAGAAAGAATGATGCTCCTTAATTATATCGCGTGTAATTATGGCTTAAGTGGATTGCGCTCATTGTTATATGTCAGCTGCCATTATTATCCCATCACAAAGAGTAGGGTAACCCTCCCCCCCCCCTTTGCTTTATTATAAGGGAGAGGGTGTGGGTTTAGGGCGGTGAGGAAGCGTGAGTCATTTCCACCCCCCCCCATGTCCAATCCTACAAGCCGCGGCCAGGAACGCTGTGTCGGAGTCTGAATACCCCCCATTATATTTCTGTAGGGTTCTGTTGGGTTAACACTTTCTCTGCCAGGTAACACTTATGAATCAGGGGGGGGGGGGGGGGAGGGGCGAGCTTCAATCCACCAACCGCTCGGCTGGTTCAGGATATCCCTGCTTCAGCACAGGTGGCTCCATCAGTGGCTCAGCGATTACGACTGTGCCGCCTGTGCTGAAGCAGGGATATGCTGAGCACCTGACCTGTTGTGGCCCTTTTAAACAGGAGCTGCCCCTCTCCCCCCCCCTCCCCTCCCCTATATGATGTGGTTTGAGTGGCTCCGGTGTGAATAGGATGAGTGCTTTCCCCGTCACTCTGGCGCCTACGGGTCGGCTCTGTGCCAGCTTGGGCAAGGGCGTGCCCCAGAATGCATTGCTGCAGAATTCGGGTACCATGGCCCAGAATGCACTGCTGCAGAAATTGGGCACCATGGCCCAGAATCCTTTTGCGGCAGAAGTTACCCTAATTCCCAGGATGCATTGCGGCACAGGCTGCAATATGATGGGCAGCTCCCGGCCCAGAACGCATTGCTGTTAGAATTTGGACATCGTGGTCCAGGATGCATTGCTCCAAAACCGGCATTAGAAATTGATTTTCGCGGCCCAGAATCCTTTCCTGCAGTTCTGTTCAGGCCCAGGGAGCATTGCAGAAGAAATTGGGTACCATGGCTCAGAATGCATTTCTGCAGAGCATGGACACCATGTCCCAGAATGCAGTGCCGCAGAAATTGGGTACCATGACCCAGAATGCATTGCTACAGAGCATGGACACCATGGCCCAGAAGGCATTGCTGCTGAAATTGGGCACCATAGCTCAGAATGCATTGCTGCAGAGCATGGACACCATGGCCCAGAAGGGATTGAGGCTGAAATTGGGCACCATAGCTCAGAATGCATTGCTGCAGAGCATGGACACCATGGCCCAGAAGGCATTGCTGCTGAAATTGGGCACCATGGCCCAGAATCCTTTGCTGCCGAAGTTACCCTAATTCCCAGGATGCATTGCGGCACAGCCGTCATTATTATGGACTGGAACATGCGCTGGGGTTCTGGTTGGCATCACATTTTAACCCTGATATGGGGCATCCCAATTAGCTCGGAGACTTCAGGAGCAAATGTGCCGATCCATGTCACTTCCCTTGACCTCTGGCCCCCAGAGCTAGCAATCTAGCCACGAACCTATTAAAGTTAGGCGACACCCCTATTAATAAAAACCCTTTAATCCTAATGTTTTCATGTCTGGAAATAACTCTGTGTGTGTTTCATATGTCAGGAAAGTCCTAAATCCCCCTGTAATAATCCCTCTAAATCCTCCCAAGTGATGGATGTCTCTCTCCCTCCCTCTCCCCCTCCCCCCCTTTCCCCTCCTCACCCCCCCCCCCCTCCATAGTTTTTCCATGATAGCCTTCTTGAACCAAACCCAGTCTTTTCTTTAATATCCAATAGGGTTTTATATTAACCAATTCCATGTCTTTTTAAACAAAAATGAGGGAAAAGAAGATCGCTGGCATATAGCGCTCGCAAGGACCTAGACTTTGTCATATTATTCCTGCAGGAGACCAGACTCTCGTCCCTTAGGGAACATTCCGGCAGTTTCCGCGGAATGGACAAGCGGTGCATCTTCTTGGTCCTACGGCCCTGACCTGTGTGATGGGGTGGGGGTTTCTATTTAAGGGGTGTGACTTCCAGTGGGAAAAGGTGATTGACCTGAGCCCAGGCCGATGTCTTCTCCTAGAGGTGTCCTTCCAGAATGTCAAGCACAGATTCATTAATGTGTGTGGCTACCAAACCAAAAAGCAAAGAAGGGATTTGTTTGGTTTGGTTAAACCTTTTCTCGTTCTAGAGGGTGGTTTTAATTGTGTGACCTCGAATCTGGACCGTGGCAGCAGTAGGGATGTATTAGAGTATGATATAGTGTTCCTAAATGATATGTGTACACAGGCTGATTTAAGCGATGTTAATAGATTTCATAACTCAAATACTCCAGGATATACTGTGTGTGTGTGTGTGTGTGTGTGTGTGTGTGTGTGTGTGTGTGTGTGTGTGTGTGTGTGTGTGTGTGTGTGTGTGTGTGTGTGTGTGTGTGTGTGTGTGTGTGTATATCTATGTACATAGCGCGTCACAGCAGTAATAAACGTAGCATAATAATACATATAATGGGAATAAGCGCTTCAGACATAAAAGTAACATTAGGGAAAATCAGTGTGTGTATATACATATGTTTGTGTGCCTGTCTATATGTGTGTGTGTGTGTGTGTGTGTGTATATATATATATATGTGTGTGTACATGTCTGTGTATACATAGACATGCGAGTGTGTGTGTGTATATATATGTTTGTGTGTATATATATATGTCTTTATTTATATAGCGCCATTAATGCACATAGCGCGTCACAGCAGTAATACAAAATCATATAAATAACAAATAATACAAATAACAGGTCATGGGAATAAGTGCCTCAGACTTAAAAACTAATATTTAGGAAGAGCAGTCCCTGCTCCGAAGAGCTTACAATCTAATTGGTAGGTAGGAAGAACGTACAGAGAAAGTAGGAGGGCGTTCTGGTAAGTGCGTCTGCAGGGGGCCAAGGTTTATGTATCAGGTGTATAGTATTAGCCACAGTGCTACTCATATGCTTCGTTAAGCAAGTGTGTTTTAAGGTGGGTCTTAAAGGCGGGTAGAGAGGGTGCTAGTCGGGTGTTGAGGGGAAGGGCATTCCAGAGGTGCGGGGCAGTCAGTGAGAAAGGTTTAAGGCGGGAGAGGGCTTTAGATACAAAAGGGGGTGTGTGTTAAGACAGGTCTTAAAGGTGGATAGAGAGGGTGCTAGTTGGGCATTGAGGGGAAGGACATTCCAGAGGTGTGGGGCAGTCAGTGAGAAAGGTTTAAGGAGGAGACAAAGACCTTCAGTACTACAGACCAATCAGTCTATTGCCAATCACTTACAAAATGTTTATGAAGATACTCACTAATTGGCTGCAACGGCCTCTGGACTTTGCCCAGCTTGGAGAACACGCGGGATTTCACAGTGGATATAACACAATGGATCACATCCAAGTCGCACAAGAAGTAATTTCCCCAAGTAATGAATATGATCTCCCACTCCATTTAGGATTACGATAAAGCATCCGATTCTGGGTACACCTCGGCTCTTTTAGAGGCGTCAAGAAGACAAAGTGTTGAAGAAGCGTACGTTGATATCAGAAAGAATATTTACGAGACCGTGTCCAGTAAGAACGTGGCCTCCATATGAATCTCAGCGGGACCAAAGTGATGTTGTGTCACTTCTGCACAGATCTACATACATGGAATAGAGATAGAAGACGTGGAAGACCATGTCTACCTCGGCCGGCGAGTAACAATGGGTGGGAACCTTTGTAATGAAGGAGAATGGAGATGGGATGGAGGCGTTGGGAAGAAACAAGACGGGGAGCCTTCCACTGTATCTCAAGAGGGAAGTTTCCGACTAGTGTGTCCTGCCGGTGCCCACGTATGGATGTGAGCCTGGGGCGCTGAATGCAAAGATAATGCAGAAGCTTCAGACAACCTGGGTATTACCCAAAGAACTATGGAAAGATGGGTGCTGGGTATTACCCAGAGACATGTGGAGAGATGCATGCTGGGTATTACTCAAAGAAGTATGGAGAGATGCATGTTGGGTATTACCAGAAGAGACAAGAAAAAGAATGAATGGTCGAAACCAAACACAAGCCTGTGACATCATCATCCGAGGGGAAGCAATTTAAATGGCGGTGGGCCGGACACATCACAAGAAGAAACGACCATCGTTGGACAAAGATGGAACTCGATTGGATTCCAAGAGAGATTGAAAGATTGAAGACGACCCAAAGTAAGATGGGAGAAGAGAGGCTGTAACCGCAGGACCTGGGAGATCATTGGGGAGGCTTCATCCAGCAGTGGGGAGACACGGGCTGGAGAGGATGGGATAAGGGAATGTGTGGGAGCGACGTGGAGAAGAGAGGCTGTAACCGCAGGACCTGGGAGATCACTGGGGAGGCTTCATCCAGCAGTGGGGAGACACGGGCTGGAGAGGATGGGATGAGGGAATGTGTGGGAGCGACGTGAAGAAGAGAGGCTGTAACCGCAGGACCTGGGGGATCACTGGGGAGGCTTCATCCAGCAGTGCGGAGACACAGGCTGGAGAGGATGGGATGAGGGAATGTGTGGGAGTGACGTGGAGAAGAGAGGCTGTAACTGCAGGACCTGTGGGATCACTGGGGAGACTTCATCCAGCAGTGGGGAGACATGGGCTGGAGAGGATGGGATGAGGGAATGTGTGGGAGCGACGTGGAGAAGAGAGGCTGTAACCGCAGGACCTGGGAGATCACTGGAGAGACTTCATCCAGCAGTGGGGAGACACGGGCTGGGGAGGATGGGATGAGGGAATGTGTGGGAGCGACATGGAGAAGAGAGGCTGTAACCGCAGGACCTGGGAGATCACTGGGGAGGCTTCATCCAGCAGTGGGGAGAGACGGGCTGGAGAGGATGGGATGAGGGAATGTGTGGGAGCGACGTGGAGAAGAGAGGCTGCAACCGCAGCACCTGGGGGATCACAGGGGAGACTTCATCCAGCAGTGGGGAGACACGGGCTGGGGAGGATGGGATGAGGGAATGTGTGGGAGCGACGTGGAGAAGAGGCTGTAACCGCAGGACCTGGGAGATCACTGGGGAGGCTTCATCCAGCAGTGGGGAGACACGGGCTGGGGAGGATGGGATGAGGGAATGTGTGGGAGCGATGTGGAGAAGAGAGGCTGTAACCGCAGGACCTGGGAGATCACTGGGGAGACTTCATCCAGCAGTGGGGAGACACGGGCTGGAGAGGATGGGATGAGAGAATGTGTGGCAGCGACGTGGAGAAGAGAGGCTGTAACCGCAGGACCTGGGGGATCACTGGGGAGGCTTCATCCAGCAGTGGGAAGACACAGGCTGGAGAGGATGGGATAAGGGAATGTGTGGGAGCGACGTGGAGAAGAGAGGCTGTAACCGCAGCACCTGGGGGATCACAGGGGAGACTTCATCCAGCAGTGGGGAGACACGGGCTGGGGAGGATGGGATGAGGGAATGTGTGGGAGCGACGTGGAGAAGAGAGGCTGTAACCGCAGGACCTGGGAGATCACTGGGGAGGCTTCATCCAGCAGTGGGGAGACACGGGCTGGGGAGGATGGGATGAGGGAATGTGTGGGAGCGACGTGAAGAAGAGAGGCTGTAACCGCAGGACCTGGGGGATCACTGGGGAGGCTTCATCTAGCAGTGGGGAGACACAGGCTGGAGAGGATGGGATGAGGGAATGTGTGGGAGCGACGTGGAGAAGAGGCTGTAACCGCAGGACCTGGGAGATCACTGGGGAGGCTTCATCCAGCAGTGGGGAGACACAGGCTGGAGAGGATGGGATGAGGGAATGTGTGGGAGTGACGTGGAGAAGAGAGGCTGTAACTGCAGGACCTGGGGGATCACTGGGGAGACTTCATCCAGCAGTGGGGAGACACGGGCTGGAGAGGATGGGATGAGGGAATGTGTGGGAGCGACATGGAGACGAGTATGTGTGTGTATATTTGTGTGTGTGCATGTGTATATATACACACATGTGTTCCTCTAATGAGCAGGCCCAAGTTCCAATGAAAGACAGACCTGAGACGATTGGAAACATTATTGAGCGAGCTAAAAATAGAAATAGATAAATAAGCCCAAACAAGAGATAATTGAACAGTAGTGATAGGAAGGGAGAGAGAGAAGGGGAGAGAGAAGGGGAGAGAGAGAGAGAGAGAGAGAGAGAGAGAGAGAGAGAGAGAGAGAGAGAGAGAGAGAGAGAGAGAGAGAGAGAGAGAGAGAGAGAGAGAGAGAGAGTAGGGGAGAGAGAGAAGGGGGGAGAGGGAGAGAAGGGGATAGAGGAAGAGTGAAAGAGAAGGGGAGAGAAGAGGAAGAGTGAAAGAGAAGGGGAGAGGAAGAGTGAAAGAGAAGGGGAGAGGAAGAGTGAAAGAGAAGGGGAGAGGAAGAGTGAAAGAGAAGAGGAGAGGAAGAGTGAAAGAGAAGGGGAGAGAAGAGGAAGAGTGAAAGAGAAGGGGAGAGGAAGAGTGAAAGAGAAGGGGAGAGGGAGAGAGACGGAAAGAGAGAGAGACAGGGAGGGAAGGGAAGAGAGAGATAGGGTGAGAATGGGAGGGAGGGAGAGAGAATGAGAGAGAGGGAGAGAGAAGAGGAGAGAGGTGGGAAAAGACAGAGAAACTGAGAGAGAATGGAGAGACAGATGGAGAGAGAGATGGGGGGTGATGAGAGAAGAGGGATGGAGAGATACAGAGAGAAAGAAAAGGAGAGAGAGAGACAGGGAGAAATGGGGGGAGAGAGAGAGAGAGGTGGAGGGAGGAGGATGGAGAGAGAGGAAGGTGAAGAGAGAAATAGAGAGAAATACACTGGTATGGAGGGAAAAGAAGATAGAATTAGAGAGAGAGATGGCGGGAGAGGGATATTGAGGAAGAGAGAATAAGAGAGGGAGGGATAGAGAGAGGGAAATGGAGAGAGAGCGTGAGAGAGCGATGGAGAAAGGGAGAGGTAGAGAGAATAAGAAAGGGAGGGGTGGAAACAGTGAGAGGGAGAGAGAGCGTGATTCAGAGACATGAAGGATAAAATGAAGACAGATGTGAAGAGAGAGACTTGGTTATAGAGCGCAATTAAAGTGTCAGCGACAGAGACCTGCAGAGCGTCACATATTACTGCCCGTGACATGCAGGGCGCTCTATGGGATTAACCCTTCAACACATGCACTGTTCCCCCCGCCCCCCCACCCTCAGTCACCATATAATATGAGTAGTAATTGATGGACGTCCAAGAGATACCGAGCCCAGAAAGTCAGGGACCCCGACATTGGATGGAGAGCAGAGCGGTGCAGGACAAGCGCCAACCCGGGCTTTGTATGAACAGCCGGGTGCGTCACCCCCAAAATATATCCCCCCTTACTCAGTGCTGCAGGGGACAGAGAGGTGACATGGGCTCTGACACTAAGGGGTTAATGAAGACACACTCTCCCGCTGTCTGTCCCCTCCGCTCTCTCACTCTCTCTCCCCCTCCGCTCTCTCACTCTCTCTCCCACTCTGCTCTCTCACTCTCTCTCCCCCTCCGCTCTCTCTCTCTCTCTCCCCCTCCGCTCTCTCACTCTCTCCCTCTCCGCTCTCTCACTCTCTCTCCCCCTCCGCTCTCTCACTCTCTCTCCCCCTCCGCTCTCTCACTCTCCCTCTCCGCTCTCTCACTCTCTCTCCCCCTCTGCTCTCTCACTCTCTCCGCTCTCTCACTCTCTCTCCCCCTCCGCTCTCTCACTCTCTCCCCCTCCACTCCTATCTCTCTTTCCCCCGCCCTTCTCCCCCTCTCTCTCGCTCCCCTCTCCCTCTTCATCTCCCCCCTCTGCACACTCCGCTCCTACCTCTCTCTGCCCCTCTGCTCCTATCTCTCTCTCCCCCTCTGCTCCTATCTCTCTCTCTCCCTCTGCTCCTATCTCTCTCTCCCCCTCTGCTCCTATCTCTCTCTCCCCCTCTGCTCCTATCTCTCTCTCCCCCTCTGCTCCTTTCTCTCCCCCTCCGCTTCTCTCTCCCCCCTCTGCACACTCTGCTCCTATCTCTCTCCCCCTCCGCTCCTATCTCTCTCTCTTTTCCACTCCTATCCCCTCTGCCTTTCTCCCCCGCCCTTCTCCCCCTCTCCCCCGCCCTTCTCCCCCTCTCTTTCCCCCCTCTGCACCGTCTGCTCCTATCTCTATCTCCCCCTCTGCTCCTATCTCTCCCCCCTCCACTTCTCTCTCTCCCCCCTCTGCCCACTCTGCTCCTATCTCTCTCCCCCTCCGCTCCTATCTCTCTCTTCCACTCCTCTCCCCTCCGCCCTTCTCCCCCTTCCTCTCCCCCTCTCTCTCTTTCCCCCCTCTGCTCCTTCTGCTCTTATCTCTCTCCCCCTCTGCTCCTATCTCTCCTTCACTCCTCTCTCCCCCGCCCCTCTCTCTTTCCCCCCTCTGCTCCTTCTGCTCTTATCTCTCTCCCCCTCTGCTCCTATCTCTCCTCCACTCCTCTCCCCTCCGCCCTTCTCCCCCGCCCTTCTCCCCCTTCCTCTCCCCCTCTCTCTCTTTCCCCCCTCTGCACCGTCTGCTCCTATCTCTCTCTCCCCCTCTGCTCCTATCTCTCTCTCTTCCACTCCTCTCCCCTCCGCACTTCTCCCTCTCCCCTCGCCCCTTTCCCCCTCTCTTTCGCTCCCCTCTCCCTCTTCCTCTCCCCCTCCGCTTTTCTCTCTTTCCCCCCCTGCACACTCCACTCCTATCTCTCTCTCTCCCCCTCCACTCCTCCCTCACTCCACTCCTATCTCAGTGCCACAAAAAGATCTCTCTCTCTCTCTCCCCAACCACAGGTGGATTTCACCTTTATATGGCGACTATTCAATTTGCACGTATTAAAATATTACTAATATAATACACACGTGTATATGTTGATACATAATTAAATAATAGAAATTGTTACAATAAATGTTGAATTTAATATTATTCAATAAGAGCGAGAAATATACACTTTACATCGCCTTCAAATATTGCTCCTGTCTTGCCTTCAAATACTATCTGAATAAGCTCCTCACCCCGACCACACGAAGCGCTTATCACCTGAGATCAGACTCCGAAAGACTGTTCATGGTCCCAAGGTTCAGCAAAGTATCCGGCCGCTCCTCCTCCTCTTACCGTGCACCCCAAAACTGGAACAGTCTGCCGGAGACTCTCACAGCCGCCACCAGGCTAAGTTCTTTCATAACTAAAGCTGTCTCACATTTTAATCTGGTCTGTAACTGTTACATACGCCTATAATATATATTATCTGTAACTGTTACATACGCCTATAATATATATTATCTGTAACTGTTACATACGCCTATAATATATATTATCTGTAACTGTTACATACGCCTATAATATATATTATCTGTAACTGTTACATACGCCTATAATATATATTATCTGTAACTGTTACATACGCCTATAATATATATTATCTGTAACTGTTACATACGCCTATAATATATATTATCTGTAACTGTTACATACGCCTATAACATATATTATCTGTAACTGTTACATACGCCTATAATATATATTATCTGTAACTGTTACATACGCCTATAATATATATTATCTGTAACTGTTACATACGCCTATAATATATATTATCTGTAACTGTTACATACGCCTATAACATATATTATCTGTAACTGTTACATACGCCTATAACATATATTATCTGTAACTGTTACATACGCCTATAATATATATTATCTGTAACTGTTACATACGCCTATAATATATATTATCTATAACCGTTACATACGCCTATAATATATATTATCTGTAACTGTTACATACGCCCATAATATATATTATCTGTAACTGTTACATACGCCTATAATATAAATTATCTGCACCTGTTACATACGCCCATAATATATATTATCCGTAACTGTTACATACGCCTATAATATATATTATCTGTAACTGTTACATACGCCTATAATATATATTATCTGTAACTGTTACATACGCCTATAATATATATTATCTGCACCTGTTACATACGCCCATAATATATATTATCCGTAACTGTTACATACGCCTATAATATATATTATCTGTAACTGTTACATACGCCTATAATATATATTATCTGTAACTGTTACATAAGCCTATAATATATATTATCTGTAACTGTTACATACTTCTATAATATATATTATCTGTAACTGTTACATACGCCTATAATATATATTATCTGTAACTGTTACATACGCCTATAATATATATTATCTGTAACTGTTACATACGCCTATAACATATATTATCCCTAACTGTGCATGCAATGTCTTGTATATACAGTAATGCACTTATAGTCAATTATGTAACTAGGTATTTGTAACCATGTGTTATTTGTCATCTTAACTCTGTGCCCAGGACATACTGTACTTGAAAACGAGAGGTAACTCTCTATGTATTACTGCCTGGTATCAGGTATATGAAGTAAATGCCTTAAAAAATGGTTAGAATGATACAATTACCGGAAGCCTGTTTCCAGTCCTAGATCAGCAGTAGCACTGCCTGGTAAAACATTTTTTATAAATAATATACATAAGAAAAATAATATTTAAATAGTTGTTTTAAATGTATGATACATACTGTATATAAAATTGAATGCTCATATATTTTATTGCTATTTTTATAAGTATTATTATACAAAGTATTATATATATATATATATATATATATATATATATATATAGTAAAATGAGCGTATATATATATATACGGGCTGCCAATTCCTATATATATATAGGAATTGGCAGCCCGTTCCACACTATAATAAAATTAAAATAGCTTTTTTTTGTTGTTTTAATATACGCCGCCTTTGATTACCTTTATTGAAAACAAATTACCCACGTTGCCGACCGATTGGTTCTCCCGTGATCGATCGGCAAAGCTCCTGCTTCCCCCCCGGGGTTCACTAAATGGCCGCCTTTCAGTTGCAATCAACCCTTCAGTTAAACTCAGCAGCTACCATGTATCCTTATATTACTACGGTGACATTGTCTGTTGTGACAGTTTGCAGCTCAAACGGCTTGGGATCATTGGCAACAAAGTATCGCAAACAGGAAAGTGTTGCCAAGCTCTCGCACTGAGTGCTAAACCTGCAAAGGAGATCAAAGGATGCTCAGTATATTACAAACCACAGATGTAGGGTGCTGCATGGATTGCTTCCCATGCTTTTCATGCTGATCCTGTAGGATTTCCTTTGAGATAAAATGCCTTTATGGTGGGATATCAAATAGATATCCTTTGGAAGACTGCGCCCAACTTTGCACCGTTTCTTATGTGGGATTTGCGCTCTCGCTACAAAAAGGGGGTCGGCGGTGACTTGTGAAAAAGGGGGGTCTTATTAAAGTCCTTTGGGATTTCCGATGTGTGTAAGAGAAGGACCTTATTACACCACTATAACTCATCTTGTCACCCCATATAATTGCGCCCTATTACGCCTCTTATCGCTCCATGTAAACGATCCCTATAACTCCACCTGTTACCCCATATAACCGCTCCCTATAACTCCTCCTATTACCCCATATAACAGCTCCCTATAACTCCACCTATTACCCCATATACCCGCTCCCTATAACTCCACCTATTACCCCATATAACCGCTCCCTATAACTCCACCTATTACCCCATATAACCGCTCCCTATAACTCCTCCTATTACCCCATATAACCGCTCCCTATAACTCCTCTTATTACCCCATATAACCGCTCCGTATAACTCCTCCTATTACCCCATATAACCTGTCCCTATAACTCCTCCTATTACCCCATATAACCTGTCCCTACAACTCCTCCTATTACCCCATATAACCCCTCCATATAACTCCTTCTATTACCCCACATAACCTCTCCCTATAACTCCTATTATCCAATATAACCCCTCCCTATAACTCTCTCTATAACTCCTCCTATTACACCATATAACCACTCCCTATAACTCCTCCTATTACCCCATATAATCCCCCACTATAACTCCTCCTATTACTCCATATAACCACCCACTATAACTCCTCCTATTACCCCATATAACCCCTCCTATTACCCCATATAACCCATCCCTATAACTCCTCCTATTACCCCATATAACCCCACACTATAACTCCTCCTATTACCCCATATAACCCCCCACAATAACTCCTCCTATTAATCCATATAACCCCACACTATAACTCCTCCTATTACCCCATATAACCCCTCCTATTACCCCATTTAACCCCTCCCTATAACTCCTCCTATTACCCCATTTAACCCCCCACTATAACTCCTCCTATTACTCCATATAACCCCACACTATAACTCCTCCTATTACCCATTACCCCATATAAACCCTCCCTATAACTCTCCCTAAACTATATGAGTGTGGAACCTGCCCCGCACAAACGCCTGCTCTGTTCTCTTCCCAGAATCCTCCATTCCTAACCGCTGTCACACACCGGATGCTGCCCCTCGATGGACCACTTCGCCTGACCCCTGTTTCCTCTGCTCCGTGCTGCCCTGCAGTAATGCCAAGGGGAGGGCGAGGGGGGACAAGGGTCAGCGGGCATCCCCTTCCTTACAGGGGAAGAGGCTTCGGATTTCCCTGTAACCCCCTCTCTCTCTCTGACAGACCCCCCCAAAGCCCCAGGCCAGAAATTCCATCCTACAAGTCTCCGGGGATCCCAAACTGCACTTTCCCTACCTTAACCCTCTCAGCGCCAGAATAAAGGAGTCCTCCGACACTGATCCGCCTCACCGTGTCAGTGTTAACCGAGGGGTTACATTTTTTGTGGAAATATTTGGTAAATATGATTTAATTTTTTTTTTTAAACCAACGTAGCAGATCTGGCAAGGGTGGTGTAGTACTGAGATCCCAGAGGCTGTCACCTTCTATTTCATTACACTTGTCCTACTATTTGTACGTTTCTTCTCCCCTAAGACTTTAATAGGATCACCCTCTTACACACATCCGTTACCCCCATACACATTAATAGGATCTCCCTCTTATACACATCAGTTACCCCCATACACTTTAATAGGATCACCCTCTTACACACATCCGTTACCCCCATACACATTAATAGGATCACCCTTTTACACACATCAGTTACCCCCATACACATTAATAGGATCCCCCTCTTACACACATCAGTTACCCCCTTACACTTTAATAGGATCCCCCTCTTACACACATCAGTTACCCCCATACACTTTAATAGGATCACCCTCTTACATACATCAGTTACCCCCATACACTTTAATAGGATCACACTCTTACATACATCAGTTACCCCCATACACTTTAATAGGATCACCCTCTTACATACATCAGTTACCCCCATACACATTAATAGGATCACCCTCTTACACACACCAGTTACCCCCATAGACTTTTATAGGATCACCCTCTTACACACATCAGTTACCCCCATAGACTTTAATAGGATCCCCCTCTTACATACATCAGTTACCCCCATAGACTTTAATAGGATCCCCCTTTTACATACATCAGTTACCCCCATACACTTTAATAGGATCACCCTCTTACATACATCAGTTACCCCCATACACTTTAATAGGATCTCCCTCTTACATACATCAGTTACGCCCATACACTTTAATAGGATCACCCTCTTACACACATCAGTTACCCCCATACACATTAATAGGATCCCCCTCTTACACACATCAGTTACCCCCATATACTTTAATAGGATCACCCTCTTACACACATCAGTTACCCCATACACATTAATAGGATCCCCCTCTTACACATATCTGTTACCCCCATACACATTAATAGGATCCCCCGTCTTACACACATCAGTTACCCCCAGACACTTTAATAGGATCCCCCTCTTACACACATCAGTTACCCCCATACACATTAATAGGATCCCCCTCTTACACACATCAGTTACCCCCATACACATTAATAGGATCCCCCTCTTACACACATCAGTTACCCCCATACACATTAATATGATCCCCCTCTTACACACATCAGTTACCCCCATACACTTTAATAGGATCCCCCTCTTACATACATCAGTTACCCCCATACACATTAATAGGATCCCCCCTCTTACACACATCAGTTACCCCCATACACTTTAATAGGATCCCCCTCTTACACACATCAGTTACCCCCATAGACTTTAATAGGATCTCCCTCTTACATACATCAGTTACCCTCATACACATTAATATGATCCCCCTCTTACACACATCAGTTACCCCCATACACTTTAATAGGATCACCCTCTTACATACATCCGTTACCCCCATACACATTAATAGGATCCCCCTCTTACACACATCAGTTACCCCCATACACTTTAATAGGATCACCCTCTTACATACATCAGTTACCCCCATACACATTAATAGGATCCCCCTCTTACACACATCAGTTACCCCCATACACTTTAATAGGATCACCCTCTTACATACATCAGTTACCCCCATACACATTAATAGGATCCCCCCTCTTACACACATCAGTTACCCCCATACACTTTAATAGGATCCCCCTCTTACACACATCAGTTACCCCCATAGACTTTAATAGGATCTCCCTCTTACATACATCAGTTACCCCCATACACATTAATATGATCCCCCTCTTACACACATCAGTTACCCCCATACACTTTAATAGGATCACCCTCTTACATACATCCGTTACCCCCATACACATTAATAGGATCCCCCCTCTTACACACATCAGTTACCCCATACACTTTAATAGGATCACCCTCTTACATACATCAGTTACCCCCATACACATTAATAGGATCCCCCTCTTACACACATCAGTTACCCCCATACACTTTAATAGGATCACCCTCTTACATACATCAGTTACCCCCATACACATTAATACGACCACCCTCTTACACACATCAGTTACCCCCATACACATTAATATAATCCCCCTCTTACACAGATCAGTTACCCCCATACACATTAATAGGATCCCCTCTTACACAGATCAGTTACCCCCATACACTTTAATAGGATCTCCCTCTTATACACATCAGTTACCCCCATACACTTTAATAGGATCCCCTCTTACATACATCAGTTACCCCCATACACTTTAATAGGATCCCCCTCTTACACACATCAGTTACCCCCATACACATTATACGACCCCCCTCTTACACACATCAGTTACCCCCATACACATTAATACGACCACCCTCTTACACACATCAGTTACCCCATACACATTAATAGGATCACCCTCTTACACACATCAGTTACCCCATACACATTAATACGACCACCCTCTTACACACATCAGTTACCCCCATACACATTAATATGATCACCCTCTTACACACATCAGTTACCCCCATACACATTAATATGATCCCCCTCTTACACACATCAGTTACCCCCATAGACTTCAATAGGATCCCCCTCTTACACACATCAGTTACCCCATACACTTCAATAGGATCCCCCTCTTACACACATCAGTTACCCCCATACACTTCAATAGGATCCCCCTCTTACACACACCAGTTACCCCCCATACACTTCAATAGGATCCCCCTCCTACCACAACCACACTCACCCCATACACCACCCCTCCTCCCCCCCCCCCCCCCCCCCCCCCCCCCCACAGCCATCAGCAGTATGAGCAAGAGCCATTACTCCCATCCCCAAAACCCCACACGAGAGAACAAGACAAAGGGAAATAACAAGTCAGTGAAATGTGCTGCCTCGTCTCTTCTCATAATGAGCAGGCTAAGTGTCTTTGGGGCTGCGGTCCAAAACCCCAGCCCCTACATCCCATCCCCTACATCCCATCCCCTACATCCCATCCCATCAGCAGCCCCCTTGGCTGGCTGCAGAGGCTGCCTCTGTATAAGGGGAGGGAGTTTGCTGGTGCTGGCTCTGGGTGGATGGGAGGAGTGACTTTGCACTGCACCCAGTGGGAGGACAGTGTAGGGGAATGGTTTTAATAAAAGAGAAAGGGGTGTGTGGCTTTTTTTTTTGGGTTGCTGGGTTTAGGGGCAGGTGCTGAGTCCCAGAGCTGCACTCAGCCTGTGCACATCTCTCCTAAACCTGAGCCACGGTCCATACAGCCAGCAGCATGGAGACCCCACTGCTTATCCTCCTGTACTGCATGGTAAGTCCCCTCTCCCTCATTACACACAGCTCAGCCCTGATACCTCTGCATAATTACAGGGGGGGGGGGGGGTTTAATGGAAGGGCTCCTTGTCCTATGTGGGGAGGTGTAATATTTGATTAGGTTTAATACTGAGAGAAACCATCAGTATCAACTTGTCCATTCTCCCCCCTCTCTGCTCTATATGGGGTCTCCATAACAGGGTCTTTTCTCTTGAGAGGGGAGGCAGTATATATATATAGGGTTAGCAGTACATATAGCAGTATATATATATATATATATATATATATATATATATGTATGTATGTATGTATGTATGTATGTATGTATGTATGTATGTATGTATGTATATATATATATATATATGTATATATATATATATATGTATATATATATATATATGTATATATATGATATATATATATATATATATATATATATATATATATATATATATATATATATATATATGTATATATATATATATTAGGATTGATGTATAGGGTGCCCTTATTCTCTGCTTTCCAGGTGCTGTCCACAAATTAGATTGTAAGGGGTATCAACACCCCCCCCCCCCCCCCCCCCCCCTATCTGCTGTATATATGGGATTCTCAGTGCCTGGGTGCTTTTTCCTGAGTGGGGAAGTGTTATGCTGTATATATGGGATTCTCAGTGCCTGGGTGCTTTTTCCTGAGTGGGGAAGTGTTATGCTGTATATATGGGATTCTCAGTGCCTGGGTGCTTTTTCCTGAGTGGGGAACTGTTATGCTGTATAAATGGGATTCTCAGTGCCTGGGTGCTTTTTCCTGAGTGGGGAAGTGTTATGCTGTATTAGGGTTGATGTGCAGCGTGTCCTTATTCTCTGCTTAATAGCTGCTGTCCACAAATCAGATTATAGCGACATAACCTGCTGTGTCCCCCACCCCTCTCTCTGCTGTATATGGGATTTTTCTTTAGCTATATGGCTAGGTTCTTGCCCCCCCCCCCCCCCCACCCCCCCCCCCCCCTTTCCTGGTAGATAATACAGCTGTCCCCATGCGTGGCAGGCTCTTTGGTACATAAAGGGTTAACAGGCTCAGCGTCCCCCCCCCCTCTCTCTCCCTATGGAAGGGATTTACTGTATATTGCCATCAACCCCACTCACCCCTATAACTGCCCCCCTCCACTATACAACCACACAGGTTAGGAAGTACCCCCCTCCTCCTATCCCTGATATTAAGGTTTTCAATGCTCCCCCCCCCCCCCCACACCCCTTGGTTGTGTTATCATCATTGTTTGGCTGTGATCCTTACAGTGCCACCGCTGTAGGATGTGGGGTGCTGGTGGGGGGTGTATCTGTAGGATGTGGGGTGCTGGTGGGGGGTGTATCTGTGGATGTGGATGCTGGTGGGGGGTGTATCTGTGGATGTGGGGTGCTGGTGGGGGGTGTATCTGTGGGATGTGGGATGTGGGGTGCTGGTATCTGTAGGATGTGGGGTGCTGGTGGGGGGGGGGGGGGTATTAGTATCTGTAGGATGTGGGGTGCTGGTGGGGGGGTGTATCTGTGGGATTGGGTATCCTGCAGTAGTCCCAGCCTGCAGTGTGCTTGGGTTTGGTCTGTGGATATTGCAGTGGTGCTGATAATATCCTCCCTGTTACCCTGTGCACACACACACAACACACACACACACACACACACACCACACACCACACCACACACACAACACACACACACACACACACACACACACACACACACACACAAACAACTAGAAAGCTCAGATTTCAGGAGCTGTCCTTTAAACCAGCAAATTCAAAACATTTAACATGTCCTCCCCCTTAAACAAAAATCCATTAGTGGAATAAATCAATTGGGGTTTTTTTAATGCAGTGAAACGGTGTTCTCTTCCTCAGTCTCTCTCTCACTCTTTCTGACACTCTCTCTCTTTCTGACTCTCTCTCTCTTCCTCAGTCTCTCTCTCACTCTTTCTGACTCTCTCTCTCTCTCTCTCTCTCTCACTCTTTCTGACTCTCTCTCTCACTCTTTCTGACACTGTCTCTCTCTCACACTCTTTCTGACTCTCTTTCTCTCTCTCTTTCTGTCTCTCTCTCTCTCTTCCGCAGTCTCTCTCTCACTCTTTCTGTCCCTCTCTCTCTCTCTCTCTCTCTTTCTGACTCTCTCTTTCAGACTCTCTCTTTCTCTTTCTGTCTTTCTCTTTCTGACTCTCTTTCTGACTCTCTTTCTCTCTGACTCTCTCTTTCTGACTCTCCTCAGTCTCTCTCACTCTTTCTGACTCTCTCTCACTCTTTCTGACACTGTCTCTCTCTCTCTTTCTGACTCTCTCTCTCTCTTTCTGACTCTCTCTTTCTCTTTCTGTCTCTCTCTCTTTCTGACTCTCTCTCTCTCTCTCTCTCTTTCTGACTCTTTCTTTTCTGTCTCTCTCTCTTTCTGACTCTCTTTCTCTTTCTGTCTCTCGTTCTGTCTCTCTCTCTCTTTCTGACTCTCTCTCTTTCTGGCTCTCTCTCTCTGACTCTCTTTCTGACTCTCTCTCTTTCTGTCTCTCTCTGACTCTTTCATATTCTCTGTCTTTATGACTCTCTCTCTCTCTCTGACTCTCTCTCTCTCTCTGACTCTCACTCTCTCTCGTCACCACAAGCCCCTTCTCCCCTCAGCACCCTCCCTCTGTAACAGTCCCCTAGTTTAGGAGCGGGAGACAGATGGGGGGGGGGGGGGGCTGGTCCCCCTATCCTGAAGAAGGCATTTATCATGGCTCTTCATTCTAGAGTCTTAACCCACCCCCATGTCAACAATAATATTACCCCTGAGGCTAAGTAATAATCTTCACCCATTGAACCCACGGCCAGTGTAGCACGTCAATTTCTATGCTGTAGGGTCTGGTATCGAGGTTCTGGTCCAGTGGGAAGGGAATGTGCAAGAAGCTATTCCCGGAGATTTTGTGATGGGGGGGAAGTGTTGAATGGGTTTGTGATTTGGGAAGGAGTATCCTGAGTGGGTTTGTGATTTGGGAAGGACTATCCTGAATGGGTTAACGATTTGGGAAGGAGTATCCTGAGTGGGTTAATGATTTGGGAAGGAGTATCCTGAGTGGGTTTGTGATTTGGGAAGGAGTATCCTGAGTGGGTTTGTGATTTGGGAAGGAGTATGCTGAGTGGGTTTGTGATTTGGGAAGGAGTATCCTGAGTGGGTTTGTGATTTGGGAAGGAGTATCCTGAGTGGGTTTGTGATTTGGGAAGGAGTATCCTGAGTGGGTTTGTGATTTGGGAAGGAGTATCCTGAGTGGGTTAACGATTTGGGAAGGAGTATCCTGAGTGGGTTAACGATTTGGGAAGGAGTATCCTGAGTGGGTTAACGATTTGGGAAGGAGTATCCTGAGTGGGTTAACGATTTGGGAAGGAGTATCCTGAGTGGGTTTGTGATTTGGGAAGGAATATCCTGAGTGGGTTTGTGATTTGGGAAGGAGTATCCTGAGTGGGTTTGTGATTTGGGAAGGAGTATCCTGAGTGGGTTTGTGATTTGGGAAGGAGTATCCTGAGTGGGTTTGTGATTTGGGAAGGAGTATCCTGAGTGGGTTTGTGATTTGGGAAGGAGTATCCTGAGTGGGTTTGTGATTTGGGAAGGAGTATCCTGAGTGGGTTTGTGATTTGGGAAGGAGTATCCTGAGTGGGTTTGTGATTTGGGAAGGAATATCCTGAGTGGGTTAACGATTTGGGAAGGAGTATCCTGAGTGGGTTAACTATTTGGGAAGGAGTATCCTGAATGGGTTAATAAGTTGGGAAGGTGTATCCTGAATGGGTTAACGATTTGGGAAGGAGTATCCTGAGTGGGTTAACAATTTGGGAAGGAGTATCCTGAGTGGGTTAACGATTTGGGAAGGAGTATCCTGAGTGGGTTAACGATTTGGGAAGGAGTATCCTGAGTGGGTTAACGATTTGGGAAGGAGTATCCTGAGTGGGTTAACGATTTGGGAAGGAGTATCCTGAGTGGGTTAACGATTTGGGAAGGTGTATCCTGAATGGGTTAACGATTTGGGAAGGAGTATGCTGAGTGGGTTTGTGATTTGGGAAGGAATATCCTGAGTGGGTTAACGATTTGGGAAGGAGTATCCTGAGTGGGTTTGTGATTTGGGAAGGAATATCCTGAGTGGGTTTGTGATTTGGGAAGGAGTATCCTGAGTGGGTTAACGATTTGGGAAGGAGTATCCTGAGTGGGTTTGTGATTTGGGAAGGAGTATCCTGAGTGGGTTTGTGATTTGGGAAGGAGTATCCTGAGTGGGTTAACGATTTGGGAAGGAGTATCCTGAGTGGGTTAACGATTTGGGAAGGAGTATCCTGAGTGGGTTAACGATTTGGGAAGGAGTATCCTGAGTGGGTTTGTGATTTGGGAAGGAGTATCCTGAGTGGGTTTGTGATTTGGGAAGGAATATCCTGAGTGGGTTTGTGATTTGGGAAGGAGTATCCTGAGTGGGTTAACGATTTGGGAAGGAGTATCCTGAGTGGGTTAACGATTTGGGAAGGAGTATCCTGAGTGGGTTTGTGATTTGGGAAGGAGTATCCTGAGTGGGTTTGTGATTTGGGAAGGAGTATCCTGAGTGGGTTAACGATTTGGGAAGGAGTATCCTGAGTGGGTTAACGATTTGGGAAGGAGTATCCTGAGTGGGTTAACGATTTGGGAAGGAGTATCCTGAGTGGGTTTGTGATTTGGGAAGGAATATCCTGAGTGGGTTTGTGATTTGGGAAGGAGTATCCTGAGTGGGTTAACGATTTGGGAAGGAGTATCCTGAGTGGGTTTGTGATTTGGGAAGGAGTATCCTGAGTGGGTTAACGATTTGGGAAGGAGTATCCTGAATGGGTTAATAAATTGGGAAGGTGTATCCTGAGTGGGTTAACTATTTGGGGAGGAGTATCCTGAATGGGTTAATTATTTGGGGAGGAGTATCCTGAATGGGTTAATGATTTGGGAAGGAGTATCCTGAATGGGTTAATGATTTGGGAAGGACTGTAGTACTCTAGGTGGGCATGTCATTTGGGTGGGGGGGGGTTCTGAATAGCTATATTAGTTTTGCTGGGGCTATTCCAGATGTTTCAGGTATTGGTGAATGGGGGTTCTGGATTTTGGGGAGGGGTTTTCTGGATAGATATGATGGCAATTTGGGTGAGTGTAATTTGATGAGTAGTTCTGGGGGGTTTTTTCTGGATAAATTCCCTACGTTGGTATATTTTCGTGACTGGTATGGATTTATGTTATTCTAGATAGGTTTCGGGTGCCGATAATGGATATTCAGGATAGGTGTGGAATATTCTGGATAGGTTTGGGGGTTTAATAAGAGACACTGTATTCTTGACTGGTTTGGGAGTTTGGTAAGGAATATTATGAAGAGGTTGGTACTGTAGGGACTTTTCTGGATGGGGTTTGGTGGGGAATATTCTGGATGAGATTTGGTGGGGAATATTCTAGATGGGGTTGGGTGTTTGGTAGGGAATATTCTGGGTTGGGGTTTTTGGTATGGAATAGTCTGGATTGGTTTGGGGATTTGTGAACTAATATCCTGGATAGGATTATTGTTTGGTAAAGGGTATTCTGGGCCAGATTGGGGAGTTGGTAAGGGATATTCTGGATTGGGTCTGGGGTTTGTTAGGAGACAGTCTGGATTAGTGTGTGAGATTGTGGGGAATATTCTGGATTGGTTTGTGGGGGAGGGGTAGATTGTCTGGGATATATACAAGATTGGATTTGGTGGGTTGATAAGGGTTATTCTGGACTGGTGTTCGTGGCGGGTATCCTGGAATGTGTGTGTGTGTGTGTGTGTGTGTGTGTGTGTGTATGTATATATATATATATATATATATATATATATATATATATATATATATGTATATAAATACACCATACTTTATATAAATGATGGTGGGTGAAAAAACATCCGCCGTATAGCATATAGCAAATAAAAATATCACCTGCGAGCACATTCACATGTATAAAACAGGTCTGCAACCCCGCCTTTCACCATTATCACCTAGCATACAGTGCTTCCACTGCAGCAAGGGATTCTGGGAAATGACATGCAAATGAGCACACACTATATATATATATATATATATATATATATATATATATATATATATATACACGCACATATACACTTATATATACATACACATACACACACACACACACAGTATATATATATATACAGTAGCTGATGTTCCGGATTGGTTCAGGGGTTTGGTAGGGAATATTCCGGATTGGTTTGGTGGGGAGGGGTTATTCTGGATTGGTTTTGGTGGGGAGGGGGTATTCTGGATTGGTTTGGTGGGGAGGGGGTATTCTGGATTGGTTTTGGTGGGGAGGGGTATTCCGGATTGGTTTGGTGGGAAGGGGGTATTCTGGATTGGTTTTGGTGGGGAGGGGTATTCTGGATTGGTTTGGTGGGAAGGGGGTATTCTGGATTGGTTTTGGTGGGGAGGGGGTATTCTGGATTGGTATGGTGGGGAGGGGGTATTCCGGATTGGTTTGGTGGGGAGGAGGTATTCCGTATTGGTTTGGTGGGGAGGGGGTATTCCGGATTGGTTTGGTGGGGAGGGGGTATTCCGGATTGGTTTGGTGGGGAGGGGGTATTCCGGATTGGTTTGGTGGGGAGGGGGTATTCCGGATTGATTTTGGTGGGGAGGGGGTATTCTGGATTGGTTTTGGTGGTTTGATAAGGGATATTCTGAATTGTCTGGGGGTTTGTGGGGTGGTATTCTGCAATGGTTTGGGATTTCTTTACAAGCGATGTTCTGGATTGGTTCAGGGGTTCGGTACGGGATATTCTAGAGTGGGAGAGAGTATACTCAGAACCCAGAATAGCAGAGGTTGTGAGTTCTGGCCATGTTGGGCTTGACATCAGCACCAGAGACGGACAAATTCTTTGGCTGGATTTGGATCTGCAGCGGATCGGTCGGTTCCTTTTGGTCCGTGGATTCAGCAATCCGTGGCCGGGGTTTTGGGGGTTCTAAAGAATCCGCCAACGGATCGCTGATTCGGCGGATTGTATTCGACAGATCCGTCCATTGGTTGAACCCAACGGCAGAGTTTGCCGATTCTCCCATCTCCAATCAGTACCCTGTTCCTCACAAGACTGCCGTAGGCCGCGTCCATGACGGCTTCACGTGAGCCTCCAGCTTGAGCGATTTGTGCCCTCCAGGAAGAACCGACGTGGAGGCGTGTCAGGGGGGCGTGGCCGTGATGTCACGGAGCAGGTTCGCCCTCGTTGGGGCAAACCGCTCACGTCACCCGACCGGTCGCGCTAACCGTGGACGCATCCGTAGACTTATCAATGGAGTTCCCATGGAAATCCCTTCTTGGAAGCGGGGGATGGGAGTCATTTCAATATTGTTTGCATGTCTCATCAGCAGATTTCTGGTCGGAGCTCAGGTGTCCTGACCGATGTTATCGGAGGGAGGTTTGAGCGGATATATATAGAATTTAGTCAAATCGGTTGGTCTCTCTCGCTCTCTCTCATCTCTAGTTTGGGGGCATATTCTGGATTTGTTTTGGGGGGGATCGGTAGGGGATATTCTGCATTGGTTTGGTGGGGGATTGGTAGGGGATATTCTGCATTGGTTTGGTGGGGGATTGGTAGGGGATATTCTACATTGGTTTGGGGGGGATCGGTAGGGGAAATTCTGGATTGGTTTGGGGGGGGGATCGGTAGGGGATATTCTGGATTGGTTTGGGGGGGATCAGTAGGGGATATTTTGGTTTGCGGGGGATCTGGTAGGGGAAATTCTGGATTGGTTGGGGGGGGATCGGTAAGGGATATTCTGGATTGGTTGGGGGGAGGATCGGTAGGGGATATTCTGGATTGGTTTGGGGGGCGGTAGGGGATATTCTGGATTGGTTTGGGGGGGAGGATTGGTAGGGGATATTCTGGATTGGTTTTGGGGGGGGGGGGATCGGTAGGGGATATTCTGGATATGTTTTGGGGGGGGATCGGTAGGGGATATTCTTGATTGGTTTGAGGGGGATCGGTTGGAGAAATTCTGGATTGGTTTGGGGGGGATCAGTAGGGGATATTTTGGTATTGGGGGGATCGGTAGGGGAAATTCTGGATTGGTTTGGGGGGGGATCGGTAGGGGATATTCTGGATTGGTTGGGGGGAGGATCGGTAGGGGATATTCTTGATTGGTTTGGGGGGGGGATCGGTAGGGGAAATTCTGGATTGGTTTTGGGGGGGGATCAGTAGGGGAAATTCTGGATTGTTTGGGGGGGGGATCGGTAGGGGATATTCTGGATTGGTTTGGGGGGGGATCGGTAGGGGATATTCTGGATTGGTTTGGGGGTGGATCAGTAGGGGAAATTCTGGATTGGTTTGGGGGTGGATCAGTAGGGGGTATTCTGGATTGGTTTGGGGGGATCAGTAGGGGATATTCTGGATTGGTTTCGGGGGATCGGTAGGTAATATTCTGGATTGATTTGGTGGGGGGGCGGTAGGGGGTATTCTGGATTGGTTTGGGGGGATCAGTAGGGGATATTCTGGATTGGTTTGGGGGGATCGGTAGGGGATATTCTGGATTGGTTTGGGGGGATCGGTAGGGGATATTCTGGATTGATTTGGGGGGGGGCGGTAGCGGATATTCTGGATTAGTTTGGGGGGGAACAGTAGGGGATATTCTTGATTGGTTTGGGGGGGAACAGTAGGGGATATTCTTGATTGATTTGGGGGGGTCAGTAGCGGATATTCTGGATTAGTTTGGGGGGGAACAGTAGGGGATATTCTTGATTGGTTTGGTGGGCTCAGTAGCGGATATTCTGGATTAGTTTGGGGGGCTCAGTAGGGGATATTCTTGATTGGTTTGGGGGGCTCAGTAGAGGGTATTCTGGATTGGTTTTGGGGGCGGGGGATTGCTATATTGTAGAGGTTATTCTGGATATGCAGTACAGATTTGCAGGGCTTGTGGATGCCTCGGGATTATTAAGCTCCGTCTCTCAGGTAAAAGTTCCAAATAACATGAAACCACATTCCTAACCCCTGCTAATTACTCCACCCTGTATCTTACACACACGCCACACACGTCACACACACTCTGACGTACACGGTGTCAAACAGAGCCATGTGTGCACACACGCAGGTACACGCAGAGCCACAGGTACACACACACAGCACAGGTACACGCAGAGCCACAGGTACACACACACAGTGACACACAGCACAGGTATACACAGAGCCATGTGTGCACACACGCAGGTACACGCAGAGCCACAGGTACACACACACAGTGACACACAGCACAGGTATACACAGAGCCACATGTACACACACACAGTGACACACAGCACAGGTATACACAGAGCCATGTGTGCACACACGCAGGTACACGCAGAGCCACAGGTACACACACACAGTGACACACAGCACAGGTATACACAGAGCCATGTGTGCACACACGCAGGTACACGCAGAGCCACAGGTACACACACACAGTGACACACAGCACAGGTATACACAGAGCCACATGTACACACACACAGTGACACACAGCACAGGTATACACAGAGCCATGTGTGCACACACGCAGGTACACGCAGAGCCACAGGTACACACACACAGTGACACACAGCACAGGTATACACAGAGCCACATGTACACACACACAGTGACACACAGCACATGTATACACAGAGCCACATGTACACACACACACAATGACACACAGCACAGGTATACACCGAGCCACATGTACACACACACAATGACACACAGCACAGGTATACACAGAGCCACATGTACACACACACAGTGACACACAGCACAGGTATACACAGAGCCACATGTACACACACACAGTGACACACAGCACAGGTATACACAGAGCCACATGTACACACACACTCACACATACACAGAGACAGATTCACACACTGAAACCACACCACAGGTACACAGTGCCACATTCGCACACACAGGGCCACAAGTACACACACACACACACACACAATACAGGTACACACAGAGTCACATTCATACACACGCTGACAAACCACACAGGTATACACAGAACCACGTGCGTGCGCACACACACATACACACATACATTCATACACACACACAGTATAAGCACAGACACACAGTATAAGCGCGCACACACACACACACACACACACACACACACACACACACACACACACACACACACACACACAGTATAAGCACAGATATACAGACACACAGTATAAGCACACACACACACACACACACACACAGTATAAGCACAGACATACAGACACACAGTATAAGAACAGACACAGTATAAGCACACACGCACAGTATAAGCACACACGCACATACACACATACATTCATACACACACACAGTATAAGCACAGACACACAGTATAAGCACACACACACACACACACACACAATATAAGCTCAGACATACAGACACACAGTATAAGCACACACACACACACACACACACAATATAAGCACAGACATACAGACACACAGTATAAGCACACACACACACACACAGTATAAGCACAGACATACAGACACACAGTATAAGAACAGACACAGTATAAGCACACACGCAGAGTATAAGCACACACGCACAGTATAAGCACACAAACACACACACAGTATAAGCACAGACACACACAGTATAAGCACAGACACACAGTATAAGCACAGGCACACAGTATAAGCACACACACACACAAACACACACGCACAGTATAAGCACACAAACACACACACAGTATAAGCACAGTCACACACAGTATATGCACAGACACACACAGTATAAGCACACACATACACACACAGTAAAAGCACACACGCACGCACACACACAGTATAAGCACAGACGCACAGTATAAGCACACACGCACACGCATATATACACACAAACACACAGTATAAGCACACAAACACACACACACAAAGTATAAGCACGCACGCACGCACGCACACAGTATAAGCACAGGCGCACAGTATAAGCACACATGCACACACATATATACACACACACACACAGACACACAGTATAAGCACACACACATGCATATATACACACACACAGACACACAGTATAAGCACACACGCACACGCATATATACACACACACAGACACACAGTATAAGCACACATGCACACACATATATACACACACACACACAGACACACAGTATAAGCACACGCACATGCATATATACACACACACACACAGACACACAGTATAAGCACACGCACATGCATATATACACACACACAGACACACAGTATAAGCACACACGCACACGCATATATACACACACACACACACACACACAGACACACAGTATAAGCACACACGCACACGCATATACACACACACACACACACACACACAGACACACAGTATAAGCACACACGCACACGCATATATACACACACACAGACACACAGTATAAGCACACATGCACACACATATATACACACACACACACAGACACACAGTATAAGCACACGCACATGCATATATACACACACACACACAGACACACAGTATAAGCACACGCACATGCATATATACACACACACAGACACACAGTATAAGCACACACGCACACGCATATATATACACACACACACACACACAGACACACAGTATAAGCACACACGCACACGCATATACACACACACACACACACACACAGACACACAGTATAAGCACACACGCACACGCATATACACACACACACACACACACACACAGACACACAGTATAAGCACACACGCACACGCATATATACACACACACAGACACACAGTATAAGCACACATGCACACACATATATACACACACACACACAGACACACAGTATAAGCACACGCACATGCATATATACACACACACACACAGACACACAGTATAAGCACACGCACATGCATATATACACACACACAGACACACAGTATAAGCACACACGCACACGCATATATATACACACACACACACACACAGACACACAGTATAAGCACACACGCACACGCATATACACACACACACACACACACACACACAGACACACAGTATAAGCACACACGCACACGCATATATACACACACACAGACACACAGTATAAGCACACATGCACACACATATATACACACACACACACAGACACACAGTATAAGCACACGCACATGCATATATACACACACACACACAGACACACAGTATAAGCACACGCACATGCATATATACACACACACAGACACACAGTATAAGCACACACGCACACGCATATATATACACACACACACACACACAGACACACAGTATAAGCACACACGCACACGCATATACACACACACACACACACACACACACAGACACACAGTATAAGCACACACGCACACGCATATACACACACACACACACACACACACAGACACACAGTATAAGCACACACGCACACGCATATATACACACACACACACACACAGACACACAGTATAAGCACACACGCACACGCATATATACACACACACACACACACACACACAGACACACAGTATAAGCACACACGCACACGCATATACACACACACACACACACACACACACACAGACACACAGTATAAGCACACACGCACACGCATATACACACACACACACACACACACACACAGACACACAGTATAAGCACACACGCACACGCATATACACACACACACACACACACACACAGACACACAGTATAAGCACACACGCACACGCATATATACACACACACACACACACAGACACACAGTATAAGCACACACGCACACGCATATATACACACACACACACACACACACAGACACACAGTATAAGCACACACGCACACGCATATACACACACACACACACACACACACACACAGTATAAGCACACACGCACACGCATATATACACACACACACACACACACACACACAGACACACAGTATAAGCACACACGCACACGCATATACACACACACACACACACACACACACACAGACACACAGTATAAGCACACACGCACACGCATATACACACACACACACACACACACACACACAGACACACAGTATAAGCACACACGCACACGCATATACACACACACACACACACACACACACACACAGACACACAGTATAAGCACACACGCACACGCATATACACACACACACACACACACACACAGACACACAGTATAAGCACACACGCACACGCATATATACACACACACACACACACAGACACACAGTATAAGCACACACGCACACGCATATATACACACACACACACACACACACAGACACACAGTATAAGCACACACGCACACGCATATACACACACACACACACACACACACACACACACACACAGTATAAGCACACACGCACACGCATATATACACACACACACACACACACACACAGACACACAGTATAAGCACACACGCACACGCATATACACACACACACACACACACACACACACAGACACACAGTATAAGCACACACGCACACGCATATACACACACACACACACACACACACACACAGACACACAGTATAAGCACACACGCACACGCATATACACACACACACACACACACACACACACAGACACACAGTATAAGCACACACGCACACGCATATACACACACACACACACACACACACAGACACACAGTATAAGCACACACGCACACGCATATATACACAGCTGACCGGATCCCCTGTGCATTGCATCCCCCTGAGGGGGGGGTGAGGGTGTTTGTATGAGCAGGTCCTGAGCGAGTCTAATGATTCATAGAGTTCATTAGAAGACACAGGAGGTAAACACATACTTAGGGGATCGGTGTGCGTGTGTACATGTCTCTGTATGTGTGCGTGTGTACATGTCTCTGTATGTGTGCGTGTGTACATGTCTCTGTATGTGTGCGTGTACATGTCTCTGTATGTGTGCGTGTGTACATGTCTCTGTATGTGTGCGTGTGTACATGTCTCTGTATGTGTGCGTGTGTACATGTCTCTGTATGTGTGCGTGTGTACATGTCTCTGTATGTGTGCGTGTGTACATGTCTCTGTATGTGTGCGTGTGTACATGTCTCTGTATGTGTGCGTGTGTACATGTCTCTGTATGTGTGCGTGTACATGTCTCTGTATGTGTGCGTGTGTACATGTCTCTGTATGTGTGCGTGTGTACATGTCTCTGTATGTGTGCGTGTGTACATGTCTCTGTATGTGTGCGTGTGTACATGTCTCTGTATGTGTGCGTGTACATGTCTCTGTATGTGTGCGTGTGTACATGTCTCTGTATGTGTGCGTGTGTACATGTCTCTGTATGTGTGCGTGTGTACATGTCTCTGTATGTGTGCGTGTGTACATGTCTCTGTATGTGTGCGTGTGTACATGTATCTGTATGTGTGCGTGTGTACATGTCTCTGTATGTGTGCGTGTACATGTCTCTGTATGTGTGCGTGTGTACATGTCTCTGTATGTGTGCGTGTGTACATGTCTCTGTATGTGTGCGTGTGTACATGTCTCTGTATGTGTGCGTGTGTACATGTCTCTGTATGTGTGCGTGTGTACATGTCTCTGTATGTGTGCGTGTGTACATGTCTCTGTATGTGTGCGTGTACATGTCTCTGTATGTGTGCGTGTGTACATGTCTCTGTATGTGTGCGTGTGTACATGTCTCTGTATGTGTGCGTGTGTACATGTCTCTGTATGTGTGCGTGTGTACATGTCTCTGTATGTGTGCGTGTACATGTCTCTGTATGTGTGCGTGTGTACATGTCTCTGTATGTGTGCGTGTACATGTCTCTGTATGTGTGCGTGTGTACATGTCTCTGTATGTGTGCGTGTGTACATGTCTCTGTATGTGTGCGTGTGTACATGTCTCTGTATGTGTGCGTGTGTACATGTCTCTGTATGTGTGCGTGTGTACATGTCTCTGTATGTGTGCGTGTACATGTCTCTGTATGTGTGCGTGTGTACATGTCTCTGTATGTGTGCGTGTGTACATGTCTCTGTATGTGTGCGTGTGTACATGTCTCTGTATGTGTGCGTGTGTACATGTCTCTGTATGTGTGCGTGTGTACATGTATCTGTATGTGTGCGTGTGTACATGTCTCTGTATGTGTGCGTGTGTACATGTCTCTGTATGTGTGCGTGTACATGTCTCTGTATGTGTGCGTGTGTACATGTCTCTGTATGTGTGCGTGTGTACATGTCTCTGTATGTGTGCGTGTGTACATGTCTCTGTATGTGTGCGTGTGTACATGTCTCTGTATGTGTGCGTGTGTACATGTCTCTGTATGTGTGCGTGTGTACATGTCTCTGTATGTGTGCGTGTGTACATGTCTCTGTATGTGTGCGTGTGTACATGTCTCTGTATGTGTGCGTGTGTACATGTCTCTGTATGTGTGCGTGTGTACATGTCTCTGTATGTGTGCGTGTGTACATGTCTCTGTATGTGTGCGTGTGTACATGTCTCTGTATGTGTGCGTGTACATGTCTCTGTATGTGTGCGTGTGTACATGTCTCTGTATGTGTGCGTGTGTACATGTCTCTGTATGTGTGCGTGTGTACATGTCTCTGTATGTGTGCGTGTGTACATGTCTCTGTATGTGTGCGTGTACATGTCTCTGTATGTGTGCGTGTACATGTCTCTGTATGTGTGCGTGTGTACATGTCTCTGTATGTGTGCGTGTGTACATGTCTCTGTATGTGTGCGTGTGTACGTTTCTGTATGTTTCTGTATGTGTTTGTATATATGTGTATGCGTGTGTACATTTCTGTATGTTTCTGTACGTGTGCATGTGTTTGTATATGTGTGTGCTGTGTGTGCATATATGTGCATGTGTGTGCATTAGCGTGCATGCGTGTGCATGTTATATAACGCGGCGTTACCACACTTGTGGTGTGTGCAAATGACCCTCTTTTTGCAAGAGCAATGTGCACAGTTTATAAAGTTTGCATTTCATAGGGTGGGGGGGAGAGAGGGGGGTGGGGGGGAGAGAGAGGGGTGGGGGGAGGGAGAGGGTGGGGGGGGAGAGAGAGGGTGGGGGGGAGAGAGAGGGGTGGAGGGGAGAGAGAGAGGGGTGTGAGGGGGGAGAGGGGTGTGGGGGGGAGAGGGGTGTGGGGGGGAGAGGGGTGTGGAGGGGGAGAGGGGTGTGGAGGGGGAGAGGGGTGTGGGGGGGAGAGGGGTGTGTGGGGGAGTAAGAGTGGTGGGGGGAGGTAGAGGGGTGGGGGGAGAGGGAGGGGTGTGGGGAGAGAGGGGTGTGGAGTGAGAGAGGGGTGTGGGGGGGGAGAGAGAGGTGTGGGGGGAGAGAGGTGTGGGGGGAGAGGTGTGGGGGGAGAGAGGTGTGGGGGGGAGAGAGAGGGGTGGGGGGGAGAGAGAGGGTTGGGGGGAGAGAGAAGGGTGGGGGAGAGAGAAGGGTGGGGGAGTGAGAAGGGCGGGGGGGAGAGGGGTGGAAGAGGAGAGAAGGTTGGGGGAGAGAGGTATGGGGGGAGGGAGAGGGGTGGGTGGGGAAGAGAGTGAGAGGGGTGGTGAAGAGAGAGGGGTAGGGGAGAGAGAGAGAGAGAGGGGGGGTGGGAGAGAGAGTGAGGAGGGAGAGAGTGGTGGGGGGTAGAGAGACGTGAGAGAGAGAGGGGAGAAACAGAGAGAGGGGAGGGAGAGAGAGAGAACCTACAGTATGTCAGTGAATGCATGTTGTGTGAATGCAGATTTACCGGTTAAATTCACCAATTTTACGGAAATGACAAAAAAAGTTCCAGCACAATTTCTAGAACTTCTGTGCCAAAAAGAGAGAATTTCTCACGAATGTTTGAAGTGAATCTAGGTAACACCCCCTACACCTCCCCCCCCCACACTCCCATACCCCCCCTCCCCTTCACTAACGTGCTGCCCGGCATGCCAAGTTACTTACAATGTACACGTGTTTTGGCAGCGCAGAGTTACTGCGGTGTATTACCATGTATCGTGGTGGCTTTCAATCTTACTGTATTTCTGGGATGGTCCTCTTTGAGCCGGGGTCCTCCAGTGGCTCAGCTCCAGTGGGGTGGTCCTCTTTCAGTCGGGCTCCTCCTGTGGCTCAGTTCCCCGTGGGATGGTCCTCTTTCAGCCGGGCTCCTCCTGTGGCTCAGCTCCCCGTGGGATGGTCCTCTTTCAGCCGGGCTCCTCCGGTGGCTCAGCTCCCGTGGGATGGTCCTCTTTCAGCCGGGTCCTCCGATGTCTCAGCTCCCGTTAGATGGTCCTCTTTTAGCCGAGCTCCTCCGGTGGCTCAGCTCCCCGTGGGATGGTCCTCTTTTAGCCGGGCTCTTCCAGTGGCTCAGCTCCCCGTGGGATGGTCCTCTTCTAGCCAGGCTCCTCTGGTGGCTCAGCTCCCCGTGGGATGGTCCTCTTTTAGCCAGGCTCCTCCGGTCGCTCAGCTCCCCGTGGGATTGTCCTCTTTCAGCCAGGTTCCTCCAGAGGGTCAGCTCCCTGTGGGATTGTCCTCTTTCAGCCAGGGTCCTCCGGAGGGTCAGCTCCTCGTGGGATGGTCCTCTTTTAGCCGGGCTCCTCTGGTGGCTCAGCTCCCCGTGGGATTGTCCTCTTTCAGCCAGGTTCCTCCAGAGGGTCAGCTCCTCGTGGGATGGTCCTCTTTTAGCCAGGCTCCTCTGGTGGCTCAGCTCCCTGTGGGATGGTCCTCTTTCAGCCGGGTCCTCCGGTGGCTCAGTACCCCGTGGGATGGTCCTCTTTTTGCTGAGGTCCTCCGGTGGCTCAGCTCCCGTGGGATGGTCCTCTTTTAGCCGAGGTCCTCCTGTGGCTCAGCTCCCTGTGGGATGGTCCTCTTTTAGCCGATATCCTCCGGTGGCTCAGCTCCCGTGGGATGGTCCTCTTTTAGCCAGGCTCCTCCAGTATCTCAGCTCCCTGTGGGATGGTCCTCTTTCAGCCAGGGTCCTCCGGGGACTCAGCTCCCCGTGGGATGGTCCTCTTTGAGCCGGGGTCCTCTGGTGGCTCAGCTCCCCGTGGGATGGTCCTCTTTCAGCCAGGGTCCTCCGGGGACTCAGCTCCCTGTGGGATGGTCCTCTTTCAGCCAGGGTCCTCCGGGGACTCAGCTCCCCGTGGGATGGTCCTCTTTGAGCCGGGCTCCTCTGGTGGCTCAGCTCCCCGTGGGATGGTTCTCTTTTAGGAGAGAGACTGGAGAGAGACAGAGAGAGACTGGAGAGAGACAGAGAGACTGGAGAGAGACAAAGAGACTGGAGAGAGACAGAGAGACAGAGAGACTGGAGAGAGACAGAGAGACTGGAGAGAGACTGAGAGACAGACACTGGGGGCGAGGTTGAGAGATATTTGGGGGGGAGAGAGAATTAATAATACAGCATACATTGGGACGCTATTAGTCAAATTCAATTATAATATTTTTTTTTAAGTGATGTCATTTTTTTATATAAATCATTTTTTTCGACTGTCTCAGGTTTTTACTTTTGAAACTCCGGATATTATAGGGCGACAGTGTCAATATTTCATAGCGAGGCTCTGCGGGAGGGATAGTAGAGCAATGCTCTGCGGGAGGGATAGCATAGCGATGCTCTGCGGGAGGGATAGCGGAGCAATGCTCTGCGGGAGGGATACCGGAGCGATGCTTCGCAGGAGGGAGAGCGGAGCGTTGCCCTGCGGGAGTGGTAGCGGAGCAATGCTCTGCAGGAGGGATAGCGGAGCAATGCTCTGTGGGATGGATAGCGTAGCGATGCTCTGCGGGAGGGATAGCGGAGAAATTCACTGCAGGAGGGATAGCGGAGCAATGCTCTGCGGGATGGATAGCGTAGCGATGCTCTGCGGGACGGATAGCGGAGCAATGCTCTGCGGGGGGAGAGACACAACATGCATAAAACTCAGAAGAAGGCTCAGTCTACTAGATAGTCACACAGTCACACAGTCACACAGAAACACAGAAACACAGTCACATACTGTAGTAGATAGTCACACAGTCACATAGTCACATACTATAGTCACAGTCACACAGTCACACAGTCACATACTGTTGTAGATAGTCACACAGTCACACAGTCACACAGTCACATACTGTTGTAGATAGTCACACAGTCACACAGTCACACAGTCACACAGTCACATACTGTTGTAGATAGTCACACAGTCACACAGTCACACAGTCACATAGTCACACAGTCGCATACTATAGTCAGTCACACAGTCACACAGTCACACAGTCACATACTATAGTCACAGTCACATAGTGACACAGTCACATACTATAGTCACAGTCACAGTCACATAGTCACACAGTCACATACTATAGTCACAGTCACATAGTCACATAGTCACACAGTCACACAGTCACACAGTCACATAGTCACACAGTCACATAGTCACATACTATAGTCACAGTCACACAGTCACATAGTCACACAGTCACATAGTCACATACTATAGTCACAGTCACACAGTCACACAGTCACATAGTCACACAGTCACATACTATAGTCACAGTCACACAGTCACACAGTCACATACTATAATCACAGTCACATAGTTACACAGTCACATACTATAGTCACAGTCACACAGTCACATAGTCACACAGTCACATACTATAGTCACAGTCACATAGTCACACAGTCACACAGTCACACAGTCACACAGTCACATACTATAGTCACAGTCACACAGTCACATAGTCACACAGTCACATAGTCACATACTATAATCACAGTCACATAGTTACACAGTCACATACTATAGTCACAGTCACATAGTCACACAGTCACATAGTCACACAGTCACATAGTTACACAGTCACATACTATAGTCACAGTCACATAGTCACACAGTCACACAGTCACACAGTCACATAGTCACATACTATAGTCACAGTCACACAGTCACACAATCACACAGTTACATACTGTAGTAGATAGTCACACAGTCACACAGTCACACAGTCACATACTGTAGTAGATAGTCACACAGTCACACAGTCTTACAGTCACACTGTAACACAGTCACACAGTCACACAGTCACACAGTCTTACAGTCACACAGTCACACAGTCACACAGTAGATGACGTTGAAAAAAGACGTACGTCCATCAAGTTCACCCTATGCTAAATGTAGACGCCAGACACTTTATCCTCGATCCATACTTACAGTATATTGATCCAGACGATGCTGTTATATGTAATAAGGGATATTGGAAATATAACCGTGCCGTTCTTTGAGACCATAAGATAAACGAGTAATTGGCGCGATTGTCCGAGGACAGAAGACAGGATAGCAGAACCGGTGGAAAGGTCTGAAAATGGGGCGAAAAGATACAGCCATCGAAACGCTCACAAGATATTTTCGCCCTGAAATGGGCGCCAAGTCGGTTATATTCAAAAGTGAGTAATGGCGAGAGAACGGAAAGTGAACGTATCCGTCAGATTAAAGAGAAAAAGGACAATATGATGGGTGGGGGGGGGATCTCCATAAGGGGAGAGCCAGGCTAACAGATATGGGCGGGGAGGGATTTCTACCTGATCCCTTTGCTGCTTGCGAATACAGCTCAACGCCATTATAACGCGATCCGCTACAACGCGGATCCGCTTATATCGCGATGCCCGTGTGGCTCCCAATTTTCGTAATTATAAATACTTTACAACACGGAAATTGGTGTCTTAAATACTTTGTTGTACAATGCACACAATGGCACATTATTTCTAACGCCATCCGCTTATAGCGCGGTGTGATTCTTTGGACCCCCAAGCGCAGCGTTATAAGCGGGGTTGAGCTGTACATTTAACTAAAGGGTAAACTCGCGTGTAAACTTGCTGGCCCGATGATGGGAATTTGCGCAGCGGTGAGAGGGGGGGGCGCGTCGTCTAATCCAAGCGTTCGATGACAAATTGTTGGAAAAAAATCCAAACAGTATCTTTAAAAAAAAAAAATGTTGACATGCCAAAGTGTAGATCCGGTGAAAGCCAAAAAACCTGATCCTCCGAGTTTCTGCAGCAGAGATAACGGCGGGTATTCAGTGTCGGGGGAAAGAAAAGCCCAAGGTTGGGCTGGTCAGACTAATGAGTTTTTTTTTAAAAACGTGTTGGTCCCAGATGTAACACACGTGCATAAATCTAACACACGTGTGTGTTATGAGTTACTGCCGCCTGGCCATGTTCTAACTTCACAGTCAACCACCTATTCTAGTTCTGTTACCCCCAAAAAAAGGTAAAACCCAAGGGGATTTTCGAAAAGCTGGCGGGCCACTTTTACACACCAATTACAAAGGAGTAACGAAGGTCCCTCGTAAAAAAAATATCACGTGAGGTCGTTCACACGCCTCACACAGCTCTGCCACCCGGCATTCCACTATTATCGCTTAGCATACAGCGCTTCCGCTGCAGCAAGGGATTCTGGGAAATGGCCTGCCAACGAGCACCTTTTTTGCCTCAAATCCACGTTGGCAGGGGTTCCCTTGGGCCTGCCGCAATGACGAGGAAATGAAGCCAGCATACTGTAGTAAGAAGGACTATCACTTATCTTCTGAGAAGAGAAGGGGGGGGTTTCGTCAGCGATCTGTCCAGAAGGATTTTATCAACCCAAAACTCAGAACCAGTTTGAGGGTTCTCATTTTTATTGTATTCACGGCCAAGATTTCTTTAGAGTTTGGTCAAGTGATTTCAAAGTGTTAAAATGAGGTATAAAAAATAATGCCTCTTGGTAAGGTATACAAAATATAAAGATACAGCAATTAGATGGAACATATCCTATGACACCCTTTGGTGCCCAAATCCAACTGGATGGCTGCCGGCCTTTAGCCGTGAAGGAAGCCATTGATCTAATGAATGATTACAGAGAACCAGTACATATGAGGGGATGTGTTAGAGCTAGTCTTGGAGCCAAAGATGGGTCGGTAGCCTTGTTGGTTCTTTCAGGTGAAGTGCTGGTTCTGTCCGGGGAAAGTAACATACAAACCCAGATCAGCAAATTCCATCAGCAAAGTAATGTTATAACTGAAGGCAAGAAGAAAAGAGAGGCTGAGCTGGAAAAGAGGAGGCGGGCAGCAAGAGAGAGACCAGGCGGGCGTCAAGAGAGAGAGCAGGCGGGCGGCAAGAGAGAGAGCAGGCGGGCGGCAAGAGAGAGAGCAGGCGGGCGGCAAGAGAGAGCAGGCGGGCGGCAAGAGAGAGAGCAGGCGGGCGGCAAGAGAGAGAGCAGGCGAGCGGCGAGAGAGAGCAGGCGGGCGGCAAGAGAGAGAGCAGGCGGGCGGCAAGAGAGAGAGCAGGCGGGCGGCAAGAGAGAGAGCAGGCGGGCGGCAAGAGAGAGAGCAGGCGGGCGGCAAGAGAGAGAGCAGGCGGGCGGCGAGAGAGAGCAGGCGAGCGGCGAGAGAGAGAGCAGGCGGGCGGCGAGAGAGAGAGCAGGCGAGCGGCAAGAGAGAGAGCAGGCGGGCGGCAAGAGAGAGAGCAGGCGGGCGGCAAGAGAGAGAGCAGGCGGGCGGCAAGAGAGAGAGCAAGCGGGCGGCAAGAGAGAGAGCAGGCGGGCGGCAAGAGAGAGAGCAGGTGGGCGGCAAGAGAGAGAGCAGGCGGCGGCAAGAGAGAGAGCAGGCGGACAAACAAGCCTTATAGCAAAGTGCCCAAACTCAATGCAGAGGCTGAATGTGCCAAGGGAAGAGAGGCTGAGAGTCCTCAGCATATGGAAACTGAGGCCGAGAGTCCTCAGCACATGGAAACTGAGGCTGATAGCCTCCTACATGGGGGGATTGCAGCAGGAGTCAGTCAGGAGGCAAACATAGGTACACTGCAGACAGCAGCGGAGGCAGAAACAATGGAAAGAGACCCTGAAAAACTTTCTTCTCACTCAGAGACCATTGCAATAAACTCTGACGAGGCAATGGAGCTAAACTGTGAGCCAGAAAGGGTTAACGCCCTGACAGATACACAGATTACACAGGTACCTGAAACCAGCACTGCTAACCTGGAACAGCTCTCAGCTGCTGAGAGACACACAGAGGCTGCAGGGAGACACACGGAGGCTGCAGGGAGACACACACAGGGGCTGCAGGTGGACACACACAGAGGCTGCAGGGAGACACACACAGAGGCTGCAGGGAGACACACACAGAGGCTGCAGGGAGACACACAGAGGCTGCAGGGAGACACACACAGGGGCTGCAGGGAGACACACGGAGGCTGCAGGGAGACACACGGAGGCTGCAGGGAGACACACACAGGGGCTGCAGGGAGACACACACAGGGGCTGCAGGGAGACACACACAGAGGCTGCAGGGAGACACACGGAGGCTGCAGGGAGACACACAGGGGCTGCAGGGAGACACACGGAGGCTGCAGGGAGACACACACAGGGGCTGCAGGGAGACACACACGGGCTGCAGGGAGACACACACAGAGGCTGCAGGGAGACACACACAGAGGCTGCAGGGAGACACACAGAGGCTGCAGGGAGACACACAGAGGCTGCAGGGGAGTCAGATTGCCAGAGAGGGGTTAACTCCCTGAGAGAAACACAGACCACACAGGTACCTGAAACCAGCACTGCTAACCTGGAACAGCTCTCAGCTGCTGGGAGACACACACAGGGGCTGCAGGGAGACACACACACAGAGGCTGCAGGGAGACACACACAGGGGCTGCAGGGAGACACACAGAGGCTGCAGGGAGACACACACACAGGGGCTGCAAGGAGACACACACAGAGGCTGCAGGGAGACACACACAGAGGCTGCAGGGAGACACACAGAGGCTGCAGGGAGACACACACAGAGGCTGCAGGGAGACACACAGAGGCTGCAGGGAGACACACAGAGGCTGTAGGGAGACACACAGAAGCTGCAGGGAGACACACACAGAGGCTGCAGGGAGACACACACAGGGGCTGCAGGGAGACACACACAGAGGCTGCAGGGAGACACACACAGAGGCTGCAGGGAGACACACACAGAGGCTGCAGGGAGACGCACAGAGGCTGCAGTGAGACACACACAGGCTGCAGGGAGACACACACATGGGCTGCAGGGAGACACACACAGAGGCTGCAGGGGAGTCAGATTGCCAGAGAGGGGTTAACTCCCTGAGAGAAACACAGACCACACAGGTACCTGAAACCAGCACTGCTAACCTGGAACAGCTCTCAGCTGCTGGGAGACACACACAGGGGCTGCAGGGAGACACACACAGAGGCTGCAGGGAGACACACACAGAGGCTGCAGGGAGACGCACAGAGAGGCTGCAAGGAGGCACACAGAGGCTGCAGGGAGGCACACAGAGAGGCTGCAAGGAGGCACACAGAGGCTGCAGGGAGGCACACAGAGAGGCTGCAGGGAGACGCACAGAGGCTGCAGGGAGGCACACACAGAGGCTGCAGGGAGGCACACACAGAGGCTGCAGGGAGGCACACAGAGAGGCTGCAGGGAGACACACAGAGGCTGCAGGGAGGGACACACAGAGGCTGCAGGGAGACACACACATGGGCTGCAGGGAGGCACACAGAGAGGCTGCAGGGAGACACACAGAGGCTGCAGGGAGACACACACAGAGGCTGCAGGGAGACACACAGAGGCTGCAGGGAGACACACACAGAGGCTGCAGGGAGGCACACAGAGAGGCTGCAGGGAGACACACAGAGGCTGCAGGGAGGCACACACAGAGGCTGCAGGGAGGCACACAGAGGCTGCAGGGAGGCACACAGAGGCTGCAGGGAGGCACACACAGAGGCTGCAGGGAGGCACACACAGAGGCTGCAGGGAGGCACACACAGAGGCTGCAGGGAGGCACACACAGAGGCTGCAGGGAGGCACACAGAGGCTGCAGGGAGACACACGGAGGCTGCAGGGAGACACACACAGAGGCTGCAGGGAGGCACACACAGAGGCTGCAGGGAGGCACACACAGAGGCTGCAGGGAGGCACACAGAGGCTGCAGGGAGGCACACACAGAGGCTGCAGGGAGGCACACAGAGGCTGCAGGGAGGCGCACAGAGGCTGCAGGGAGACACACACAGAGGCTGCAGGGAGGCACACAGAGGCTGCAGGGAGGCACACAGAGGCTGCAGGGAGGCACACAGAGGCTGCAGGGAGACACACACAGAGGCTGTAGGGAGGCACACAGAGGCTGCAGGGAGGCACACAGAGAGGCTGCAGGGAGGCACACACAGAGGCTGCAGGGAGGCACACACAGAGGCTGCAGGGAGGCACACACAGAGGCTGCAGGGAGGCACACACAGAGGCTGCAGGGAGGCACACACAGAGGCTGCAGGGAGGCACACAGAGGCTGCAGGGAGGCACACACAGAGGCTGCAGGGAGGCACACAGAGGCTGCAGGGAGGCGCACAGAGGCTGCAGGGAGACACACACAGAGGCTGCAGGGAGGCACACAGAGGCTGCAGGGAGGCACACAGAGGCTGCAGGGAGACACACACAGAGGCTGTAGGGAGGCACACAGAGGCTGCAGGGAGGCACACAGAGAGGCTGCAGGGAGGCACACACAGAGGCTGCAGGGAGGCACACAGAGGCTGCAGGGAGGCACACACAGAGAGGCTGCAGGGAGACACACAGATGCTACAGGAAGACACACAGAGAGGCTGCAGGGAGGCACACACAGAGAGGCTGCAGGGAGGCACACACAGAGAGGCTGCAGGGAGGCGCACAGAGGCTGCAGGGAGGCACACAGAGAGGCTGCAGGGAGACACACGGAGGCTGCAGGGAGACACACACAGGGGCTGCAGGTGGACACACACAGAGGCTGCAGGGAGACACACACAGAGGCTGCAGGGAGACACACACAGAGGCTGCAGGGAGACACACAGAGGCTGCAGGGAGACACACACAGGGGCTGCAGGGAGACACACGGAGGCTGCAGGGAGACACACGGAGGCTGCAGGGAGACACACACGGGCTGCAGGGAGACACACACAGGGGCTGCAGGGAGACACACACAGAGGCTGCAGGGAGACACACGGAGGCTGCAGGGAGACACACACAGGGGCTGCAGGGAGACACACGGAGGCTGCAGGGAGACACACACAGGGGCTGCAGGGAGACACACACGGGCTGCAGGGAGACACACACAGAGGCTGCAGGGAGACACACACAGAGGCTGCAGGGAGACACACAGAGGCTGCAGGGAGACACACAGAGGCTGCAGGGAGACACACAGAGGCTGCAGGGGAGTCAGATTGCCAGAGAGGGGTTAACTCCCTGAGAGAAACACAGACCACACAGGTACCTGAAACCAGCACTGCTAACCTGGAACAGCTCTCAGCTGCTGGGAGACACACACAGGGGCTACAGGGAGACACACACACAGAGGCTGCAGGGAGACACACACAGGGGCTGCAGGGAGACACACAGAGGCTGCAGGGAGACACACACACAGGGGCTGCAAGGAGACACACACAGAGGCTGCAGGGAGACACACACAGAGGCTGCAGGGAGACACACAGAGGCTGCAGGGAGACACACACAGAGGCTGCAGGGAGACACACAGAGGCTGCAGGGAGACACACAGAGGCTGTAGGGAGACACACAGAGGCTGCAGGGAGACACACACAGAGGCTGCAGGGAGACACACACAGGGGCTGCAGGGAGACACACACAGAGGCTGCAGGGAGACACACACAGAGGCTGCAGGGAGACACACACAGAGGCTGCAGGGAGACGCACAGAGGCTGCAGTGAGACACACACAGGCTGCAGGGAGACACACACATGGGCTGCAGGGAGACACACACAGAGGCTGCAGGGGAGTCAGATTGCCAGAGAGGGGTTAACTCCCTGAGAGAAACACAGACCACACAGGTACCTGAAACCAGCACTGCTAACCTGGAACAGCTCTCAGCTGCTGGGAGACACACACAGGGGCTGCAGGGAGACACACACAGAGGCTGCAGGGAGACACACACAGAGGCTGCAGGGAGACGCACAGAGAGGCTGCAAGGAGGCACACAGAGGCTGCAGGGAGGCACACAGAGAGGCTGCAAGGAGGCACACAGAGGCTGCAGGGAGGCACACAGAGAGGCTGCAGGGAGACGCACAGAGGCTGCAGGGAGGCACACACAGAGGCTGCAGGGAGGCACACACAGAGGCTGCAGGGAGGCACACAGAGAGGCTGCAGGGAGACACACAGAGGCTGCAGGGAGACACACAGAGGCTGCAGGGAGACACACACATGGGCTGCAGGGAGGCACACAGAGAGGCTGCAGGGAGACACACAGAGGCTGCAGGGAGACACACACAGAGGCTGCAGGGAGACACACAGAGGCTGCAGGGAGACACACACAGAGGCTGCAGGGAGGCACACAGAGAGGCTGCAGGGAGACACACAGAGGCTGCAGGGAGGCACACACAGAGGCTGCAGGGAGGCACACAGAGGCTGCAGGGAGGCACACACAGAGGCTGCAGGGAGGCACACACAGAGGCTGCAGGGAGGCACACACAGAGGCTGCAGGGAGGCACACAGAGGCTGCAGGGAGACACACGGAGGCTGCAGGGAGACACACACAGAGGCTGCAGGGAGGCACACACAGAGGCTGCAGGGAGGCACACAGAGGCTGCAGGGAGGCACACACAGAGGCTGCAGGGAGGCACACAGAGGCTGCAGGGAGGCGCACAGAGGCTGCAGGGAGACACACACAGAGGCTGCAGGGAGGCACACAGAGGCTGCAGGGAGGCACACAGAGGCTGCAGGGAGACACACACAGAGGCTGTAGGGAGGCACACAGAGGCTGCAGGGAGGCACACAGAGAGGCTGCAGGGAGGCACACACAGAGGCTGCAGGGAGGCACACACAGAGGCTGCAGGGAGGCACACACAGAGGCTGCAGGGAGGCACACACAGAGGCTGCAGGGAGGCACACACAGACGCTGCAGGGAGGCACACAGAGGCTGCAGGGAGGCACACACAGAGGCTGCAGGGAGGCACACACAGAGGCTGCAGGGAGGCACACAGAGGCTGCAGGGAGGCACACACAGAGGCTGCAGGGAGGCACACAGAGGCTGCAGGGAGGCGCACAGAGGCTGCAGGGAGACACACACAGAGGCTGCAGGGAGGCACACAGAGGCTGCAGGGAGGCACACAGAGGCTGCAGGGAGACACACACAGAGGCTGTAGGGAGGCACACAGAGGCTGCAGGGAGGCACACAGAGAGGCTGCAGGGAGGCACACACAGAGGCTGCAGGGAGGCACACAGAGGCTGCAGGGAGGCACACACAGAGAGGCTGCAGGGAGACACACAGATGCTACAGGAAGACACACAGAGAGGCTGCAGGGAGGCACACACAGAGAGGCTGCAGGGAGGCACACACAGAGAGGCTGCAGGGAGGCGCACAGAGGCTGCAGGGAGGCACACAGAGAGGCTGCAGGGAGACGCACAGATGCTGCAGGGAGACACACAGAGAGGCTGCAGAGGAAATCTCCCTGAGAGAGGTTAACGAGATCAGCTCTGCAGCCAGCACTGATAGCCTGGAACATGTCCCCGCTGCTGGGGGGGCTCAGCCTGCCAGGAAAAGCCCGCACCAGCAAAACCCCAACGCTTGGGAATCACTGACAGGTCTCAGATTCTCTCCCACAATCCCCAGAAGAAACCCTTTCAGTGGCGCGGCTGACATTTCTACGGCCGCGCTCGTCGCCGCCGGCGACGTCAGGCCGCGGTCGCCGGAAGAAATGAAATAGAGACGACTTCCGGCGAACGCGACCGCGCCGTCGCTCCGCGCTTACTATAAGCGCACGCAACGGCGGCAATGCATTTGCGCTACCAAAAAATCCGGGAGTCGCTGTTATTTGATTTTTTTTCGGCGACCGTCTCCCCTTGCGGCCAATCGGAGAGCTTCTCCGTCCCTCTGCCGTCCCCCTTTCCGACGCCGCCTAAATTTGATATACAGCTATCGCAATGGCGACGGTGACGTCATCGTTCGCTGTCGCCGGCACTATAAGCGCGGCCTAAGGCCTTGCCCCCGCTGCCTACTACAGCGTCCGCTGTGACGGACGAGAGCCCTCCCCTCAATGGCGCCGGGCCCGCTGCGAGGGGGGCCGCAGCGCTCGGGCGAGAGCTGCTCCTGTTCACAATAGAATTGAGAGCAGGAACTCGCGTCGAGCGATTAGGCACGCCCCCCGGCGGTTCAGCCAATGAGGGCGAACCTGCCGGGTGACGTCATGGCCGCGCCCCCGTCACTCCCCCGCCACGCCCCCCCCCCCGGTCTCTCCTCCTGCAGTGAGCTGCAGACCGGGGAATCGGCTGAACGCGCCGCCAATATCGCGGGCGCGCATTAGAGCGCCGTGACCGGGGCCTTAGCCTAACGCTTTGACCCAGAGGATGTTTACGCCCTCCTGCATGGCCCTTATTCACCATACTATGATATCAGTTTTAAGACCTCCACCCACCTTGAGAAATTCTGGGAGCGATACACAGCAGTGAGTAGCAGCCCTGAGTGGAAGTCTTTTGAGGCCTACGACGATATCTAAGCCTGAGACTGTGATGGTGAATATTATCTTTGACCACGAATCTATCCCAGTGGCTGACATTGAGTTCTGGCTGAAGCGCCAGTGTGACATCCTCAAAGGACCAAGGAAACTCTACACAGGCGTACCCCGCATTAACGTACGCAATGGGACCGGAGCATGTATGTAAAGCGAAAATGTACTTAAAGTGAAGCACCACCTTTTCCCCACTTATCGATGCATGTACTGTACTGCAATCGTCATATACGTGCATAACTGATGTAAATAACACATGTGTAACAGGCTCTATAGTCTCCCCGCTTGCGCACAGCTTTGGTACAGGTAGGGAGCCGGTATTGCTGTTCAGGACGTGCTGACAGGCGCATGCGTGAGCTGCCGTTTGCCTATTGGGCGATATGTCCTTACTCGCGAGTGTACTTAAAGTGAGGGTCCTTAAACCGGGGTATGCCTGTAATGGTGAATACCGGAATGGAGGATATCAGTTTGAGGTGAAACTGGTGTGTGCAGACAACACTGTGACACACTTACCAAACTTCCTATACATTGGAAATGAAAGAGGAAGGTGTTTCTACCGTGGGCAGCCCAAATGTTGCTTTAAGTGCGAACCAGATTACACTTTTCATCAGGGTGTAACAAGATCAGATGCAGCCTATGCAAAGATTTGGGGCACCACCGAAAAAAATGCAAGAACGACATTTTGTGCGACTTGTGCTCAAAAAGTGGGCATTCATACAATGTGTGTCCCCATGCCCGACACAATCAAGCACAAGAGTATGTTCTGCAGCACCCTACAACAGAGGTGGACAAAGACCTACACTCCGAGGGACAGATGCCTTTAACATTTTATTCCTGCAGGAGACCAGACTCTCGTCCCTTAGGGAACATTCCGGCAGTTTCCGCGGAATGGACAAGCGGTGCATCTTCTTGGTCCTACGGCCCTGACCTGTGTGATGGGGTGGGGGTTTCTATTTAAGGGGTGTGACTTCCAGTGGGAAAAGGTGATTGACCTGAGCCCAGGCCGATGTCTTCTCCTAGAGGTGTCATTCCAGAATGTCAAGCACAGATTCATTAATGTGTGTGGCTACCAAACCAAAAAGCAAAGAAGGGATTTGTTTGGTTTGGTTAAACCTTTTCTCGTTCTAGAGGGTGGTTTTAATTGTGTGACCTCGAATCTGGACCGTGGCAGCGGTAGGGATGTATTAGAGTATGATATAGTGTTCCTAAATGATATGTGTCCACAGGCTGATTTAAGCGATGTTAATAGACTTCATAACCCAAACACTCCGGGAAACACATGTGTATGTGGGGAGAGAGAAACCAGAATAGACAGGTTATATGTTAGGAGCAACGTAAATACTGCCAGCTGCAGATTGTCACCAGTAGAATATTCTGACCAGGCTCTTCTACAGATAACTCTACACTTAGGCTCCTCTGTGATTCTAGGCCGCAGTGTTTGGAAGCTGAACTCCTCCATGTTACAGGAGGAGACTGTAAGAGAAGGTTTCCTACAGTTCTTCAAGGGCAGCGTATCCACACAAGTTCTGTATCCCAATATAGTGCATTGGCGGGAGGCCACTAAAAATATATATTTTTAAGAAAACCTCAGATCTAACAAACAAGATGAGGTATGAGAAGTATTTGGTCCTCCGTTCTAAATTGTTGCAATTATATACAGGAATGCAAAATAGTAAAAAAAAAAATGGGATTCTGAGCATTATAGGCGTGTTAAAGAAAACAGGAGGTTATTACAATGTGAACGATTACCCTCTTTAACAAACTTGAAGTATTTTGATGTTATTCTCCAGATCCCTATGAAAATGGTAAAATCCAGAACTGAAAAGGTGATGTGTTGCCTAAAGCACACATAGGGTGTGCGTGTTACTAGTACAGAGGAGATGCTAAACATGGTCACTGAATATTTAGCACAAAAAAAAAACCACTGACTCTCTAGAAATGGGAAGTTATCTGGATTCTATCAACGTCCCATCAGAGCTTCAGGATAACCTGATAGGCTTGGACTCCCCAATAACAGCAAGGGACGTGAGAAATGCAGTTAATTGCCCTCTCAGGTAATAAAACCCATGGGGCATATAACTGCTCCCTATAACTCCTCACCCCATATAACCGCTCCCTATAACTCCTCACCCCATATAACCGCTCCCTATAACTCCTAATATTACCCCATATAACCGCTCCCTATAACTCCTAATATTACCCCATATAACAGCTCCCTAAAACTCCTCATATTACCCCATATAACCACTCCCTGTAACTCCTCATATTACTCCATATAACGGCTCCCTATAACTTCTCCTATTACCCCATATAACTGCTCTTATAACTCCTCCTATTACCCCATATAACCGCTCCCTATAACTCCTCCTATTACCCCATATAACCGCTCCCTATAACTCCTCCTATTACCCCATATAACCGCTTCCTATAACACCTCCTATTACCACATATAACCGCTCCCTATAACTCCTCCTATTACCCCATATAACCGCTCCCTATAACTCCTCCTATTACCCCATATAACCGCTCCCTATAACTCCTCCTATTACCCCATATAACTGCTCCCTATAACTCCTCCTATTACCCCATATAACCGCTCCCTGTAACTCCTCCTATTACCCCATATAACTGCTCCCTATAACTCCTATTACCCCATATAACTGCTCTCTATAACTCCTCCTATTACCCCATATAAACGCTTCCTATAACACCTCCCATTATTATCACCCCATATAACCGCTCCCTATAACTCCTCCTATTACCCATATACCCGCTCCCTATAACTTCTCCTATTACCCCATATAACTGCTCCCTATAACTCCTCCTATTACCCCATATAATCCCTCCCTATAACTCCTCCTATTACCCCATATAACCGCTCCCTGTAACTCCTCCTATTACCCCATATAACTGCTCCCTATAACTCCTCCTATTACCCCACATAACTGCTCCCTATAACTCCTCCTATTACCCCATATAACCCCTCCCTATAACTCCTCCTATTACCCCATATACCCCCTCCCTATAACTCCTCCCATTACCCCATATAACTGCTCCCTATAACTCCTCCTATTACCCCACATAACTGCTCCCTATAACTCCTCCTATTACCCCATATAACCCCTCCCTATAACTCCTCCTATTACCCCATATACCCCCTCCCTATAACTCCTCCTATTACCCCATATAACCGCTCCCTATAACTCCCCCTATTACCCCATATAACTGCTCCCTATAACTCCTCCTATTACCCCACATAACTGCTCCCTATAACTCCTCCTATTACCCCATATAACCCCTCCCTATAACTCCTCCTATTACCCCATATACCCCCTCCCTATAACTCCTCCTATTACCCCATATAACCGCTCCCTATAACTCCTCCTATTACCCCATATATAACCCTCCCTATAACTCCTCCTATTACCCCATATAACCGCTCCCTATAACTCCTCCTATTACCCCATATAACCGCTCCCTATAACCCCTCCTATTACCCCATATAACCGCTCCCTATAACTCCTCCTATTACCCCATATATAACCCTCCCTATAACTCCTCCTATTACCCCATATAACCGCTCCCTATAACTCCTCCTATTACCCCATATAACCGCTCCCTATAACCCCTCCTATTACCCCATATAACCGCTCCCTATAACTCCTCCTATTACCCCATATATAACCTATAACAGCTTGAGACTGACTCTCTTAGCATCCGTTGAACATCCAGCTGCAGATGTGAGATCCTTAGAGAGTATCCGGCAGCAGAGGAAACACAGACCTGTTCCCCGCGTGTTTATATATATATATATATATACAGCTTGTTCGCGGATTAAGGAGAATCCTGTGATCTTCTGCGCTCTATAAACCTTTGATGTGGATAATGCCTCAGGGGGGGAGCGCACGGGGGGGAGAGCGCACGGGGGGGGGGGGGACATGTGCTTCTCGTATAGGGGATTAGGAGCCGGGTGACCCCAGTATGGGCTAAACTTAGGTACTTTGCTTTCATTGTTGGTGGTGGAGAAATAGTACTTGTCTTTCTCGCTCTCTCTTTCTGTCTCTAGCTCTCTCTCTCGCTTTCTCTGTCTTTATGTCTCTCTCTCGCTCTCTCTGTCTCTCGCTTTCTCTCTCTCGCATTCTGTCTCTCTGGCTCTCTCGCGTGCTTTTTCTCTGTCTCTCTCGCACTCTGTCGCCCTCCCAGTCTCTCTCTGGCTCTCTGTGTCTCTCGCCCTCACTGTCTCTCTCTCTTGCTCTCTCTGTCGCTCTCACTATTTCTCTCTCTCTCTCTGTCCACTATCGCTCTCCCTCTCTGTATCTCGCTTTCTCACCCTCTCTCTCGCTGTCTCTCTCTTGCACTCTCTGTCTCTCTCTCTCTCTGTCTCTCTCTCGTCCATGTGTTCCACTTTCAGTATCTGTCTCTCACAGGCCCATAAAGTCACACTCATTGGAAGGCAGTCTCACACGTTATGAGACCGTCTCACTGTCTCTCTCTGTCTCCTCTCTCTGCCCCACTGTCTCTCACTGTCCTCTCTCTACCCCGCTGTCTCTCACTGTCTCCTCTCTCTCTGCCCTGCTGTATCTCACTGTCTCCTCTCTCTGCCTCGCTGTCTCTCACTGTCTCCTCACTCTGCCTTGCTGTCTCGCAATGTCTCACTGTCTCCTCTCTCTGCCGTCTCTCACTGTCTCCCCTATCTGTCTGCTGTCTCTCTCTGCCCCGCTGTCTCTCACTGCCTCTCACTGTCTTCTCTCTCTGCCTCGCTGTCTCTCACTGTCTCCTCTCTCACTTACCCGCTGTCTCTCACTGTCTCCTCTCTCTGTCCCGCTGTCTCTCACTGCCTCTCACTGTCTTCTCTCACTTACCCGCTGTCTCTCACTGTCTCCTCTCTCTGCCTCGCTGTCTCTCACTGTCTCCTCTCTCACTGACCCGCTGTCTCTCACTGTCTCCTCTCTCTCTGCCCTGCTGCCTCTCACTGTCTCCTCACTCTGCTTTGCTGTCTCGCACTGTCTCACTGTCTCCTCTCTCTGCCTTGCTGTCTCTGACTGTCTCCTCTCTCTGCCCCGCTGTCTCTCACTGTCTCTCACTGTCTTCTCTCTCTGCCTCGCTGTCTCTCACTGTCTCCTCTCTCAATGACCCGCTGTCTCTCACTGTCTCCTCTCTCTGCCTTGCTGTCTCTGACTGTCTCCTCTCTCTGCCCCGCTGCCTCTCACTGTCTCCTCTCTCTGCCCTGCTGTCTGTCACTGTCTCTCACTGTATCCTCTCTCTGCCCTGCTGTCTGTCACTGTCTCTCACTGTTTTCTCTCTCTGCCCACGCTGTCTCTCACTGTCTCCTCTCTCACTGACCCGCTGTCTCTCCTCTCTCTCTGCCCCGCTGTCTCTCACTGTCTCCTCACTCTGCCCGCTGCCTCTCACTGTCTTCTCTCTCTCTCTGACCCGCTGTCTCTCACTGTCTCCTCTCTATCTGCCCTGCTGTCTTTGACTGTCTCCTCTCTCTCTGCCCTGCTGTCTCTGACTGTCTCCTCTCTCTCTCTGCCCCGCTGTCTCTCACTGTCTCCTCTCTCTCTGCCCCGCTGTCTCTCACTGTCTCCTCTCTCTAAGCCCCGCTGTCTCTCACTGTCTCCTCTCTCTGTCCCGCTGTCTTTCACTATCTCCTCTCTATTTCTGCCCCGCTGTCTCTGACTGTCTCCTCTCTCACTGACCCGCTGTCTCTCACTGTCTCCTCTCTCTCTCTGCCCCGCTGTCTCTCACTGTCTCCTCTCTCTCTCTCTGCCCGCTGTCTCTCACTGTCTCCTCTCTCTCTCTCTGCCCTGCTGTCTCTCACTGTCTCCTCTCTCTCTCTCTCTGCCCCGCTGTCTCTCACTGTCTCCTCTCTCTCTCTGACCCGCTGTCTCTCACTGTCTCCTCTCTCTCTCTCTCTCTGCCCCGCTGTCTCTCACTGTCTCCTCTCTCTCTCTCTGCCCCGCTGTCTCTCACTGTCTCCTCTCTCTCTGCCCGCTGTCTCTCACTGTCTCCTCTCTCTCTGCCCCGCTGTCTCTCACTGTCTCCTCTCTCTCTGCCCCGCTGTCTCTGACTGTCTCCTCTCTCATTGCCCTGCTGTCTCTCTCTGTCGCCCCCTGTAGGTGTGGGTGAGTGTTGGGAAGAAGCCGTGTCCCACAGGAAAGGAGACAGCGGGTGGGGAGTGCTGCCGAACCTGCCCCATGGGGGAGGGAGTCACTCAGCCCTGCGGGGTAAATCAGACCGTCTGCGAGTCCTGTCTAGACAGTAAGTACAAACCAGATCAGGTACTCCACTTTATATCTCCTCACTAACTCCTCCTATTACCCCATATAACCCCTCCCTATAACTCCTCCTATTACCCCATATAACCGCTCCCTATAACTCCTCCTATTACCCCATATAACCCCTCCCTATAACTCCTCCTATTACCCCATATAACCCCTCCCTATAGCTCCTCCTATTACCCCATATAACCCTTCCCTATAACTCCTCCTATTACCCCATATAACCCCTCCCTATAACTCCTCCTATTACCCCATATACCCGCTCCCTATAACTCCTCCTATTACCCCATATAACCGCTCCCTATAGCTCCTCCTATTACCCCATATAACCCTTCCCTATAACTCCTCCTATTACCCCATATACCCGCTCCCTATAACTCCTCCTATTACCCCATATAACCGCTCCCTATAACTCCTCCTATTACCCCGTATAACCTCTCCCTATAACTCCTCCTATTACCCCATATAACCGCTCCCTATAACTCCTCCTATTACCCCATATAACTGCTTTCTATAACTCCTCCTATTACCCCATATAACCTCTCCCTATAACTCCTCCTATTACCCCATATAACGGCTCCCTATAACTCTTCCAGCACCGAACAGGTTAATTCCGCAGCTGTTCCCCAGACCCGGGGTCTGTCGTCACACCCGCCCCGCCCCCCCCCCCCCGCCCCCCTCGGGGACCCTCTCTTTACCCTCTCCAAATCAAAATCTGGATGCCATCTGCCATAACGTAAACCTCATTAGTGCAAAAATCAATGGGTCCCTCCCCGTTTCCTGCGATGCCCTTGAGTTTGACCTTGGTAGGGCAGTTACAGTGCATGGTCACAGACCACAGCAGAGGATCGTCTCTAAGCTCCTCACTGCTGACAGGACAGGGTGAAGGTGTTGGGATTACAGTACCAAACCTTTTTAGATTCACAACCCTCTACCTTATATTTAAACTGGGTGTCTCCTTGTTCTTCTGTCCCAGGCGTCCATGTCCCCTTGCGTCTGGATGACACTGCTCCCCTCCTCTCCTCTTCGTAGCGCTGGACTACTTACTCCCTGCTTGATGGTCTTCATCAATAATTCAGGGGGGGGGCGCAGGGGGAAGGGAGAGAGGGGACGGGGGTCAGACACCTGACAAATCTTAATGCTATCCACTTAAAACTGTAACGCCACATGATACAACGTGACTTACTGTATGGGGTAACTTTGCTCCTACGTGGGACTGTCCCTTTAACCCATTAAACACGTCCTTGTCATTAGGTCACTTTGCCCCTACGTGGGACTGACCCGTTAACCCATTAAACACGTCCCTGTCATTAGGTCACTTTGCCCCTACGTGGGACTGACACTTTAACCCATTAAACACGTCACTGTCATTAGGACACTTTGCCCCTACGTGGGACTGACACTTTAACCCATTAAACACGTCACTGTCATTAGGTCACTTTGCCCCTACGTGGGACTGACCCTTTAACCCATTAAACACGTCCCCGTCATTAGGTCACTTTGCCCCTACGTGGGACTGACCCTTTAACCCATTAAACACGTCCCTGTCATTAGGTCACTTTGTCCCTACGTGGGACTGACCATTTAACTCATTACACACGTCCCTGTCATTACGTCAGTTTGCCCCTACGTGGGACTGTCCCTTTAACCCATTAAACACGTCCCTGTCATTAGGTCACTTTGCCCCTACGTGGGACTGTCCCTTTAACCCATTAAACACGTCCCTGTCATTAGGTCACTTTGCTCCTACGTGGGACTGACCCTTTAACCCATTAAACACGTCCCTGTCATTAGGTCACTTTGCCCCTACGTGGGACTGACCCTTTAACCCATTAAACACGTCCCTGTCATTAGGTCACTTTGCCCCTACGTGGCACTGTCCCTTTAACCCATTACACACGCCCCTGTCATTAGGTCACTTTGCCCCTACGTGGGACTGACCCTTTAACCCATTACACACATCCCTGTCATTAGGTCACTTTGCCCCTACGTGGGACTGTCCCTTTAACCCATTAAACACGTCCCTGTCATTAGGACACTTTGCCCCTACGTGGGACTGACCCTTTAACGCATTAAACACGTCCCTGTCATTAGGTCACTTTGCCCCTACATGGGACTGACCCCTTAACCTATTAAACACGTCCCCGTCATTAGGTCACTTTGCCCCTACGTGGGACTGACCCTTTAACCCATTAAACACGTCCCTGTCATTAGGTCACTTTGTCCCTACGTGGGACTGACCCTTTAACGTATTACACACGTCCCTGTCATTAGGTCACTTTGCCCCTACGTGGGACTGACCCTTTAACCCATTACACACATCCCTGTCATTAGGTCACTTTGCCCCTACGTGGGACTGACACTTTAACCCATTAAACACGTCACTGTCATTAGGTCACTTTGCCCCTACGTGGGATTGACCCCTTAACCTATTAAACACGTCCCCGTCATTAGGTCACTTTGCCCCTACGTGGGACTGACCCTTTAACCCATTAAACACGTCCCTGTCATTAGGTCACTTTGTCCCTACGTGGGACTGACCATTTAACTCCTTACACACGTCCCTGTCATTACGTCACTTTGCCCCTACGTGGGACTGTCCCTTTAACCCATTAAACACGTCCCTGTCATTAGGTCACTTTGCCCCTACGTGGGACTGTCCCTTTAACCCATTAAACACGTCCCTGTCATTAGGTCACTTTGCTCCTACGTGGGACTGACCCTTTAACCCATTAAACACGTCCCTGTCATTAGGTCACTTTGCCCCTACGTGGGACTGACCCTTTAACCCATTACACACATCCCTGTCATTAGGTCACTTTGCCCCTACGTGGGACTGACACTTTAACCCATTAAACACGTCACTGTCATTAGGTCACTTTGCCCCTACGTGGGACTGACCCCTTAACCTATTAAACACGTCCCCGTCATTAGGTCACTTTGCCCCTACGTGGGACTGACCCTTTAACCCATTAAACACGTCCCTGTCATTAGGTCACTTTGTCCCTACGTGGGACTGACACTTTAACCCATTAAACACGTCACTGTCATTACGTCACTTTGCCCCTACGTGGGACTGTCCCTTTAACCCATTAAACACGTCCCTGTCATTAGGTCACTTTGCCCCTACGTGGGACTGTCCCTTTAACCCAATAAACACGTCCCTGTCATTAGGTCACTTTGCTCCTACGTGGGACTGACCCTTTAACCCATTAAACACGTCCCTGTCATTAGGTCACTTTGCCCCTACGTGGGACTGACACTTTAACCCATTAAACACGTCACTGTCATTAGGTCACTTTGCCCCTACATGGGACTGACCCCTTAACCTATTAAACACGTCCCCGTCATTAGGTCACTTTGCCCCTACGTGGGACTGACCCTTTAACCCATTAAACACGTCCCTGTCATTAGGTCACTTTGTCCCTACGTGGGACTGACCATTTAACTCATTACACACGTCCCTGTCATTACGTCACTTTGCCCCTATGTGGGACTGTCCCTTTAACCCATTAAACACGTCCCTGTCATTAGGTCACTTTGCCCCTACGTGGGACTGTCCCTTTAACCCATTAAACACGTCCCTGTCATTAGGTCACTTTGCCCCTACGTGGGACTGTCCCTTTAACCCATTAAACACGTCCCTGTCATTAGGTCACTTTGCCCCTACGTGGGACTGACCCTTTAACCCATTAAACACGTCCCTGTCATTAGGTCACTTTGCCCCTACGTGGGACTGTCCCTTTAACCCATTAAACACGCCCCTGTCATTAGGTCACTTTGCCCCTACGTGGGACTGACCCTTTAACCCATTAAACACGTCCCTGTCATTAGGTCACTTTGCTCCTACGTGGGACTGACCCTTTAACCCATTAAACACGCCCCTGTCATTAGGTCACTTTGCCCCTACGTGGGACTGACCCTTTAACCCATTAAACACGTCCCTGTCATTAGGTCACTTTGCCCCTACGTGGGACTGACCCTTTAACCCATTAAACACGTCCCTGTCATTAGGTCACTTTGCCCCTACGTGGGACTGACCCTTTAACCCATTAAACACGTCCCTGTCATTAGGTCACTTTGCCCCTACGTGGGACTGACCCTTTAACCCATTAAACCCGTCCCTGTCATTAGGTCACTTTGCCCCTACGTGGGACTGACCCTTTAACCCATTAAACCCGTCCCTGTCATTAGGTCACTTTGTCCCTACATGGGACTGACCCTTTAACCTATTAAACACGTCCCTGTCATTAGGTCACTTTGCCCCTACGTGGGACTGTCCCTTTAACCCATTAAACACGTCCCTGTCATTAGGTCACTTTGCCCCTACGTGGGACTGACCCTTTAACCCATTAAACACGTCCCTGTCATTAGGTCACTTTGCTGACACTCTCCCACCCTTCCGCAGGTGTGACGTTCTCGGACACCGTCAGCCACACCGACACGTGCAAGGCATGTACAGAATGTCTGGGGAACACGCGTATGGTGGCCCCCTGCGTGGAGACCGACGACGCCATCTGCGGCTGCGCGTACGGCTACTTTCAGAGCGACGAGACGGGCGTCTGCCAGACGTGCCGGAGCTGCCCGCTGGGGAACGGCATGATGCTCTCCTGCTCCATGAACCAGGACACCGTGTGCGAGACCTGCATGGACGGGACCTTCTCGGACGAGGACAACAACATGGACCCCTGCCTGCCATGTACTATCTGTGAGGATGAGGAGATCATGCTGGAGGAGTGCACGTCGGTGTCGGACACCGTGTGCATGGGTGAGTTTGCGGGAATCGGGTCACTATTGAACTCATGGGGGGCATCTGAGACATGTTAGAGGGTTGTCCTACAATGTCTATGGGGTCCACTGATGGTTTAGAGTGTGATCCTTTTACAGTTCACGGGTGCAGCTGAGGTGTATAAGAGGGCGATCTTATTGAAGACTATAGTTCTCTTGATCTGTGTAAGAGGTCTTCTCTGAGACCGAGGCAACGACGAGCAATGGAGCGGCTGGTGGTGCTCATGACCTTCACCCGAGCGATCTGAGGACTTCTGATCATTCGCGACGGGTAGGCGTGGCGGGGGGGGGTGTGTGTCCATGACGTCACGCAGCTGATTCGCCTTCGTTGGCTGACCCGCCGCCGTGACGTGGGCGTCGCGCCAAAAGTCACGTTGCGTGACATTTTCCAAATGTGGTGGCGCCATCGCACTTTGCGCACTGACTGGGGCCGGCCTCGTAGAGGGCCGTCTCTTTGTTCGCGCCGCACTCGCCGTCACGCGCGGAGTCGCGTTCACTGGGGACTAGGCCAACGGTGTGTCAAATGGTAAACCTAAAAGGAGGTATTCGTATCATTTAAGAGGGTATTCTACCTCAATGGGAGACAGTATTCTGATGGAACTTAACTGAGAAAAGCTACACCATGTAACATCTCTGGGTAATACCCAGCATGCATCTCTCCATACTTCTTCTACGTCTTCAATGCTTTTCAATTATCTTGGCATCTAGGCTCCAAGTTTCACAACCATACCTGGGCACAGGTCTTCAATCACGTGTTTTCTTGTTGGCTAGGAGATAGTCCATTCCATTCTTGGTCCCATTGGGTCCATTCCATGTCCATGTTCTGTTTGGATTCGACTTGAATTTACGATGGAGAATTTTTCACATTCGGCAAAATTCTCCCAGTCGGTCCCCACGTTCATTCTCGTTACCGTAACCAACGGATGCTTGGTCTTTCTGCTGGGCGCCAATCTTTGCAGAGGAATCTCCCGTAACGATCTTGAGGTGACCATTTCCATTGTTACGTTGGTTGATTTCATGGTAGAAGATCTTGAGGTGACCATTTCCATTGTTACGTTGGTTGATTTCATGGCAGAAGATCTTGAGGTGACCATTTCCTTGTTACGTTGCTTGATTTCATGGCAGAAGATCTTGAGATGACCATTTCCATTGTTACGTTGGTTGATTTCATGGTAGAAGTCTCCACCTCGTTGTCCGCGTGACTTGATGTTGGAGCATACACTTGGATTATTTGAAGTCTGTATCTTTGTCGGCTGAATGACGATTCTGGCCGCTCTTTCTGATGAGCTTTCATACTCCTACTGGAGGTTGTTTCTTCATCTCTTGTTAACGATGAAGCCTTCTCCACCGATTCTTCCATTATCTGTAGCTCTGTAACAGAATAGGTCTCCACTTTGGAGCTCAATGAGACCTTCATCTTTTCTTCTAACCTCATTAAGACCAACAACATCCCATCGAGTCTTTTCACGTTCCCCTTCCAGCTCTTGCCGGGCGTCTTCCCTGGAGAGAGTCCGCCAGGTGTAGGTTTGAATGACCGCTCCGGGGGGGTCTCTTAGCCCCCTCTGCCTTCATGTCTCCTAAACGGTGTCACAGGGACAATCCAGCCTCCGGAGAACGAGGGCCATTAACTTTTTGGTGTGTCCCATATTTGGGGGGTTGAGGCGTTACCTTGCCACGCCGGCCTCATTTGCATGTTGGCGAGTACCTTCCCCTCGTTACCCGGGTATATTGTCCAAGCTTTAATAGTATGGATATACCCACCAGCACAAGTGCCAGTACACATCCTCCCGCCACCCGCTGCTACCTTCCCGGGTATGTTAGCTGCAGAGAGAAAAAGTGGGCCTATTAAAATGGCCGTATTGATATAGTGTGGCCCGGCATAACAAGGGTTTTTAGGTTGGAATCATTCAGTCCTCCCCTTTCCGGGGTCGTTCTTCTTCTATTTGATATCTTGCACGTTCGGACCTCGGCTCAGGCCGTATTTGGGGGGGGGGGGGTCACTTCCCGCTGGACACTTGTAATGATTATAGGGGTTCAGTGCCAGTACAACTGGGGGCGTCTCTATCGCCCTGTTCTTGAGGTGCTTCTGTAGTCGAAGGCTGAGCCCCTGGTTGAGCCACCCGTGCTGAAGCAGGGACTGATTGAGCCACCTGTGCTGAAGCTGGGACTGATTGAGCCACCTGTGCTGAATCAGGGACTGATTGAGCCACCTGTGCTGAAGCTGGGACTGATTGAGCCACCTGTGCTGAATCAGGGACTGACTGAGCCACCTGTGCTGAAACAGGGACTGACTGAGCCACCTGTGCTGAAGCAGGGACTGATTGAGCCACCTGTGCTGAACCTGGGGCTGATGGAGCCACCTGTGCTGAAGCAGGGACTGATTGAGCCAGCTGTGCTGAAACAGGGACTGATTGAGCCACCTGTGCTGAAGCTGGGACTGATTGAGCCACCTGTGCTGAAGCAGGGGTGTCCTGAAAACCTTACCTGTTATGGGGGAGGGGGGCTTCAGGTCTGCAGTTGAGCTCCCCCTGATCTAACAAACCGTTTTAAACCCGAAATAAAGTGGTTTGCGCTTCAGACAGATATATATATAATGCTTCTAGATGTGCATTTATAGGGTCAGTAACGTGGCAGAGAAGAGGGGATCGCAGTATATATGTTATTATAGGGATCGCAGTATATAGGTTATTATAGGGATCGCAGTATATATGTTATTATAGGGATCGCAGTATATATGTTATTATAGGGATCGCAGTATATCTACTATATATTTCTGAAAGCACTGTATGTCTGCGTCCCTAGCGGCAATCTCATTGGTCCCTTGGCCTGCCCGCCCCCGCACCTCTCATTGGCCTGAGGCGGAGTGACGGGCCAAAGGACACACAGGGACACACACACACACACACACACACACACACACACACCCCTCACACACACACACACACTCTCCCCCGTCAGTTGGACCGCAGCTCACCTTCCACACACACCCCCCCCCTCCTCTCCCGGTGCCCCTCACTCTCTCCCCCCACCTCACCCAAATCCCCACGCTCCGCAACATCCCCAGCCGCACCATCACCCTCACCGTGCGCCGCGGCCCTCCTGCTCAGCAGCAAACTCCAGGCTCCTCCCCCCTCGCGGCCCGGGCCTCCTGCTCTCCCCCTCACGTGCGCCGCTGCCGGAGAGGGGAAGCGCGGCGCGAGACTCCCCATCACGTGCGCCGCTACCGGAGAGGGGAAGCGCGGCGCGGGTCTCCTGCCACTCTTGCCCCCCCCCCCCCAGCTTCCCAAACTCACCTCCTGCCCCAGCCAGATGCCACGGGGTCAAGGTAAGTCACCCACCGTCTCCCATCCACGCACTGTCACCCAGTCACCCACCCAGCCACCCACACACCCACCCAGTCACCCACCCAGTCACCCACACACCCACCCAGTCACTTTCACCCAGTCACCCACCCACCCAGTCACCCACCCACTCACCCACCCACTCAGTCACCCACCCACCCACTCAGTCACCCACTCACCCACCCACCCAGTCACCCACACACCCACCCAGTCACCCACCCAGTCACCCACACACCCACCCAGTCACTTTCACCCAGTCACCCACCCACCCAGTAACCCACCCACCCAGTCACCCACCCACCCAGTCACCCACCCACTCATTCACCCACCCACTCAGTCACCCACCCACCCACTCAGTCACCCACCCAGTCACTTTCACCCAGTCACCCACCCACTCACTCAGTCACCCACCCACCCACTCAGTAACCCACCCACCCACTCACTAAGTCACCCACTCACTCAGTCAAGTCACCGACCCACCCACTCACTAAGTCAAGTCACCCACCCAGTCACCCAACCACCCACCCAATCACCCACCCACCCACCCAGTCACCCACCCACCCAGTCACCCACCCACCCAGTCACCCACCCAGTCAGTCAACCACCCACCCACCCAGTCAGTCACCCACCCACCCAAACAGTCAGTCACCCACCCAGTCAGTCAGTCACCCACCCAGTCAGTCACCCACCCACCCACCCAGTCAGTCAGTCACCCACCCAGTCAGTCAGTCACCCACCCAGTCAGTCAAAGTCAGTCAGTCACCCACCCACCCAGTCACCCACCCAGTCACCCAGTCAGTCACCCACCCAGTCAGTCAGTCACCCACCCAGTCAGTCAAGTCAGTCATCCAGTCAAGTCACCCACCCACCCAGTCACCCACCCAGTCACCCACCCAGTCACCCACCCACCCACCCAGTCACCCACCCACCCACCCACCCAGTCACCCACCCACCCACCCAGTCACCCACCCAGTCACCCACCCAGTCACCCACACACCCACCCAGTTACTTTCACCCAGTCACCCACACACCCACCCAGTCACTTTCACCCAGTCACCCACCCACTCAGTCACCCACCCACCCAGTCACCCACCCACCCACCCAGTCACCCACCCAATGTCACCCACCCAGTCAAACACCCACCCAGTCAACCACCAACCCACCCAGTCACCCACCCACTCAGTCACCCACCCACCCACTCAGTCAACTCAGTCAACTCAGTCAACTCAGTCACCCACCCACTCACCCACCCACTCAGTCACCCACCCAGTCACTCAGTCACCCACCCAGTCACTCAGTCACCCACTCAGTCACCCACCCATTCAGTCACCCATTCAGTCAGTCACCCAGTCACCCACCCATTCAGTCACTCACTCACCCACCCAGTCACCCAGTCAGTCACCCACTCACCCACCCAGTCACTCACCCAGTCAGTCAGTCACCCACTCACCCACCCAGTCAGTCACCCACTCACCCACCCAGTCAGTCACCCAGGCAGTCACCCACTCACCCACCCAGTCAGTCACCCACTCACCCACCCAGTCAGTCACCCACTCACCCACCCAGTCAGTCACCCACTCACCCACCCAGTCAGTCACCCACTCACCCACCCAGTCAGTCACCCACTCACCCACCCAGTCAGTCACCCACTCACCCACCCAGTCAGTCTCCCACTCACCCACCCAGTCAGTCTCCCACTCACCCACCCAGTCAGTCTCCCACTCACCCACCCAGTCAGTCTCCCACCCAGTCAGTCTCCCACCCAGTCAGTCTCACACTCAGTCTCACACTCAGTCTCACACTCAGTCTCACACTCACCCACCCATTCAGTCTCCCACTCACCCACCCATTCAGTTTCCCACTCACCCACCCATTCAGTTTCCCACTACCCCACCCATTCAGTTTCCCACTCACCCACCCATTCAGTTTCCCACTCACCCACCCATTCAGTTTCCCACTCACCCACCCATTCAGTTTCCCACTCATCCACCCATTCAGTTTCCCACTCATCCACCCATTCAGTTTCCCACTCACCCACCCATTCAGTCTCCCACTCACCCACCCATTCAGTCTCCCACTCACCCACCCATTCAGTCTCCCACTCACCCACCCATTCAGTCTCCCACTCACCCACCCATTCAGTCTCACACTCACCCACCCATTCAGTCTCACACTCACCCACCCATTCAGTCTCACACTCACCCACCCATTCAGTCTCACACTCACCCACCCAGTCTCACCCAAAACCACCCACCCAGTCACTGACCCCACCCACCCACTCACCGACCCCACCCACCCACTCACCGACCCCACCTACCCACTCACTGACCCACCCAGTCACCGACCCCAGTCACTGACCCACCCAGTCACCGACCCTGAAAAAGTCACCCAGTCACCGACCCACCCACCGACCCAAAGTCACCCACCCACCCAAAGTCACCCACCCACCCACCAACCCAGAGTCACCCACCCACCCACCGACCCAACGTCACCCACCCACCGACCCAAAGTCATCCACCCAACCACCGACCCAAAGTCACCCACCGACCCAAAGTCACCCACCCACCGACCCAAAGTCAAACCGACCCAAAGTCACCCACCCACCGACCCAAAGTCACCCACCCACCAACCCAAAGTCACCCACCCACCCACCGACCCAAAGTCACCCACCCACCGACCAAAAGTCACCCACCCACCGACCCAAAGTCACCCACCCACCGACTCAAAGTCACCCACCCACCGACCCAAAGTCAAACCGACCCAAAGTCACCCACCCAGTCACCGACCCAAAGTCACCCACTCAGTCACCAACCCACCCACCCACTCAGTCAAGTGTCACCCACCCACCCACACAGTCACCCACACACTCAGTCAACTCAGTCACCCACCTAGCTGTCAAGGGGGGGGGGGAAGCCTAACCCTGTCGTACGCCCCCCCCAAAATTACATCATGGGCAACGCCGGGTCTCTCAGCTAGTATGTTATTATAGGGATCGCAGTATATATGTTATTATAGGGATCGCAGTATATAGGTTATTATAGGATTCGCAGTATATAGGTTATTATAGGATTCGCAGTATATAGGTTATTATAGGGATCGCAGTATATAGGTTATTATAGGGATCGCAGTATATATGTTATTATAGGGATCGCAGTATATATGTTATTATAGGGATCACAGTATATATGTTATTATAGGGATCGCAGTATATATGTTATTATAGGGATCGCAGTATATTGGTTATTATAGGATTCGCAGTATATATGTTATTATAGGGATCGCAGTATATATGTTATTATAGGGATCGCAGTATATATGTTATTATAGGGATCGCAGTATATATGTTATTATAGGGATCGCAGTATATAGGTTATTATAGGGATCGCAGTATATAGGTTATTATAGGGATCGCAGTATATATGTTATTATAGGGATCGCAGTATATATGTTATTATAGGGATCGCAGTATATATGTTATTATAGGGATCGCAGTATATATGTTATTATAGGGATCGCAGTATATTGGTTATTATAGGGATCGCAGTATATAGGTTATTATAGGGATCGCAGTATATAGGTTATTATAGGGATCGCAGTATATATGTTATTATAGGGATCGCAGTATATATGTTATTATAGGGATCGCAGTATATAGGTTATTATAGGGATCGCAGTATATATGTTATTATAGGGATCGCAGTATATATGTTATTATAGGATTCGCAGTATATATGTTATTATAGGGATCGCAGTATATATGTTATTATAGGATTCGCAGTATATATGTTATTATAGGGATCGCAGTATATAGGTTATTATAAGGATCGCAGTATATATGTTATTATAGGGATCGCAGTATATATGTTATTATAGGATTCGCAGTATATATGTTATTATAGGGATCGCAGTATATATGTTATTATAGGATTCGCAGTATATATGTTATTATAGGGATCGCAGTATATAGGTTATTATAAGGATCGCAGTATATAGGTTATTATAGGGATCGCAGTATATATGTTATTATAGGGATCGCAGTATATATGTTATTATAGGATTCGCAGTATATATGTTATTATAGGATTCGCAGTATATAGGTTATTATAGGATTCGCAGTATATAGGTTATTATAGGGATGGCAGTATATATGTTATTATAGGGATCGCAGTATATATGTTATTATAGGAATCGCAGTATATATGTTATTATAGGAATCGCAGTATATATGTTATTATAGGGATCGCAGTATATAGGTTATTATAGGGATCGCAGTATATATGTTATTATAGGGATCGCAGTATATATGTTATTATAGGATTCGCAGTATATATGTTATTATAGGATTCGCAGTATATAGGTTATTATAGGATTCGCAGTATATAGGTTATTATAGGGATGGCAGTATATATGTTATTATAGGGATCGCAGTATATATGTTATTATAGGATTCGCAGTATATAGGTTATTATAGGATTCGCAGTATATAGGTTATTATAGGGATGGCAGTATATATGTTATTATAGGGATCGCAGTATATATGTTATTATAGGATTCGCAGTATATATGTTATTATAGGATTCGCAGTATATAGGTTATTATAGGATTCGCAGTATATAGGTTATTATAGGGATGGCAGTATATATGTTATTATAGGGATCGCAGTATATATGTTATTATAGGATTCGCAGTATATAGGTTATTATAGGATTCGCAGTATATAGGTTATTATAGGGATGGCAGTATATATGTTATTATAGGGATCGCAGTATATAGGTTATTATAGGGATCGCAGTATATATGTTATTATAGGGATCGCAGTATATATGTTATTATAGGGATCGCAGTATATAGGTTATTATAGGGATCGCAGTATATATGTTATTATAGGGATCGCAGTATATAGGTTATTATAAGGATCGCAGTATATAGGTTATTATAGGGATCGCAGTATATATGTTATTATAGGGATCGCAGTATATATGTTATTATAGGGATGGCAGTATATATGTTATTATAGGGATCGCAGTATATATGTTATTATAGGATTCGCAGTATATAGGTTATTATAGGGATCGCAGTATATAGGTTATTATAGGGATCGCAGTATATATGTTATTATAGGGATCGCAGTATATATGTTATTATAGGATTCGCAGTAGCTGAAACACATATTAAAACTCGAAACGGCTCTTAAGTTGTGGAAAAGTCATTAATTCCTCCCCAGAAATGTTGGCCGCTGCTTTATGTTTCTTGGGTGAGTTGGTTGTCCCGACGTGCCAGGAAATATAACGTGAGGGAGAGCCGGGACACGGCGTTCCTACAAGGGAGCGAGAGTTACTGCGGCAGGAGCGGAGCGCCGGCCAGGGGGCGGGAAGGGTTAAGGGATTAGCCGCAGTGTGCGTGCTAACCCAGGGACCGCCGTGAATATGGGGGAGAGGTTATACGGGCAAACGGGGGAGGTATAGGGAGAGGTTGTAGGGGCAATAGGGGGTGTTATAGGGAGAGGTTATATGGGGTAATAGGAGGAGTTATAGGAAGTGGTTATATGGGGCAATAGGGGGAGTTATAGGGAGCGGTTATATGGGGCAATAGGCGGAGTTATAGGGAGGGGTTATATGGGGTAATTGGAGGAGTTATAGGGAGAGGTTATATGGGGTAATAGGAGGAGTTATAGGGAGGGGGTATATGGGGTAATAGGAGGAGTTATAGGGAGAGGTTATATGGGGTAATAGGAGGAGTTATAGGGAGAGGTTATATGGGGCAATAGGCGGAGTTATAGGGAGGGGGTATATGGGGTAATAGGAGGAGTTATAGGGAGAGGTTATATGGGGTAATAGGAGGAGTTATAGGGAGGGGGTATATGGGGTAATAGGAGGAGTTATAGGGAGAGGTTATATGGGGTAATAGGAGGAGTTATAGGGAGAGGTTATATGGGGCAATAGGCGGAGTTATAGGGAGGGGGTATATGGGGTAATAGGAGGAGTTATAGGAAGTGGTTATATGGGGCAATAGGGGGAGTTATAGGGAGCGGTTATATGGGGCAATAGGCGGAGTTATAGGGAGGGGTTATATGGGGTAATTGGAGGAGTTATAGGGAGAGGTTATATGGGGTAATAGGAGGAGTTATAGGGAGGGGGTATATGGGGTAATTGGAGGAGTTATAGGGAGAGGTTATATGGGGTAATAGGAGGAGTTATAGGGAGAGGTTATATGGGGCAATAGGCGGAGTTATAGGGAGGGGGTATATGGGGTAATAGGAGGAGTTATAGGGAGAGGTTATATGGGGTAATAGGAGGAGTTATAGGGAGGGGGTATATGGGGTAATAGGAGGAGTTATAGGGAGGGGTGAAATGGGGTAATAGTGTGACACACATACAGACACACACACACATAGTGACACACAGAGAGAGACACACACACACAGTTTGTGTGTGTGTATGTGTGTTTATGTGTGTATCGACACACACTCACAGAGTGACACACACAGACACATAGTCACACACACACGTAGTGGCACACACACATACATAGTGGCACACACACACATAGTGGCTCACACAGACACATAGTGGCACACACAGACACATAGTGGCACACACACACACACACACACATAGTGGCACACACAGACACATAGTGGCACACACATATACATAGTGGCACACACACACACACACACACGTAGTGGCACACACACATACATAGTGGCACACACACACACATAGTGGCTCACACAGACACATAGTGGCACACACAGACACATAGTGGCACACACACACACACACACACATAGTGGCACACACAGACACATAGTGGCACACACATATACATAGTGGCACACACAGACACATAGTGGCACACACAGACACATAGTGGCACACACACACACATAGTGGCACACACACACACACACACATAGTGGCACACACAGACACATAGTGGCACACACATATACATAGTGGCACACACACACACACACACACATAGTGGCACACACACATACATAGTGGCACACACACACACATAGTGGCTCACACAGACACATAGTGGCACACACAGACACATAGTGGCACACACACACACACACACACACACATAGTGGCACACACAGACACATAGTGGCACACACATATACATAGTGGCACACACAGACACATAGTGGCACACACAGACACATAGTGGCACACACAGACACATAGTGGCACACACAGACACATAGTGGCACACACAGACACATAGTGGCACACACATATACATAGTGGCACACACACACACACACACACGTAGTGGCACACACACATACATAGTGGCACACACACACACATAGTGGCTCACACAGACACATAGTGGCACACACAGACACATAGTGGCACACACACACACACACACACACATAGTGGCACACACAGACACATAGTGGCACACACAGACACATAGTGGCACACACAGATACATAGTGGCACACACAGACACATAGTGGCACACACAGATACATAGTGGCACACACACACACACACACACACATAGTGACACACATACAAAGACATAGTGGCACACACACAGACACATAGTGGCACACACAGACACATAGTGGCACACACAGACACATAGTGGCACACACACAGACACATAGTGGCACACACAGACACATAGTGGCACACACACACACACACACACAGAGGCACAGAGGCACACACAGACACATAGTGGCACACACAGACACATAGTGGCACACACAGACACATAGTGGCACACACAGACACATAGTAGCACACACAGACACAGTGGCACACACAAACACAGAGCGGCACACACAGACACATAGTGGCACACACAGACACATAGTGGCACACACAGACACATAGTGGCACACACACACAGACATGCACATAGTGGCACACACAGATACATAGTGGCACACACAGACACATAGTGGCACACACAGACACATAGTGGCACACACAGACACATAGTGGCACACACACACAGACATGCACATAGTGGCACACACAGATACATAGTGACACACACAAAGACACATAGTGGCACACACAGACACATAGTGGCACACACATACATAGTGGCACACACAGACATAGTGGCACACACAGATACATAGTGGCACACACATATACATAGTGGCACACACAGACACATAGTGGCACACACAGACACATAGTGGCACACACATATACATAGTGGCACACACAGACACATAGTGGCACACACAGATACATAGTGGCACACACAGACACATAGTGACACACATACAAAGACATAGTGGCACACACAGACATATAGTGGCACACACAGACACATAGTGGCACACACAGACACATAGTGGCACACACAGATACATAGTGGCACACACAGATACATAGTGGCACACACACAGACACATAGTGGCACACACAGACACATAGTGGCACACACAGACACATAGTGGCACACACAGACACATAGTGGCACACACATATACATAGTGGCACACACATATACATAGTGGCACACACAGACACATAGTGGCACACACAGATACATAGTGGCACACACAGACACATAGTGACACACATACAAAGACATAGTGGCACACACAGACACATAGTGGCACACACAGACACATAGTGGCACACATACAAAGACATAGTGGCACACACAGACACATAGTGGCACACACAGACACATAGTGGCACACACAGATACATAGTGACACACACAGACACAGAGTGGCACACACAGACACATAGTGGCACACACAGATACATAGTGGCACACACAGATACATAGTGGCACACACACACAGACACATAGTGGCACACACAGACACATAGTGGCACACACAGACACATAGTGGCACACACAGACACATAGTGGCACACACAGACACATAGTGGCACGCACATATACATAGTGGCACACACAGACACATAGTGGCACACACAGACACATAGTGGCACACACAGATACATAGTGGCACACACAGACACATAGTGACACACATACAAAGACATAGTGGCACACACAGATACATAGTGGCACACACATATACATAGTGGCACACACAGACACATAGTGGCACACACAGACACATAGTGGCACACACACAGACACATAGTGGCACACACAGACACATAGTGGCACACACAGACACATAGTGGCACACACAGACACATAGTGGCATACACAGACACATAGTGGCACACACAGACACATAGTGGCACACATATACATAGTGGCACACACAGACACATAGTGGCACACACAGATACATAGTGACACACATACAAAGACATCGTGGCACACACAGACACATAGTGGCACACACAGACACATAGTGGCACACACAGATACATAGTGGCACACACAGACACATAGTGGCACACACAGACACATAGTGGCACACACAGATACATAGTGGCACACACAGACACATAGTGACACACATACAAAGACATAGTGGCACACACATACACATAGTGGCACACACAGACACATAGTGGAACACACAGACACATAGTGACACACATACAAAGACATAGTGGCACACACAGACACATAGTGGAACACACAGACACATAGTGGAACACACACAGACACATAGTGGCACACACAGACACATAGTGGCACACACAGACACATAGTGGCACACACAGACACATAGTGGAACACACACAGACACATAGTGGCACACACACAGACACATAGTGGCACACACAGACACATAGTGGCACACACAGACACATAGTGGCACACACACAGACACATAGTGGCACACACAGACACACAGAGGCACACACAGACACATAGTGGCACACACAGACACATAGTGGCACACACAGACACATAGTGGCACACACAGATACATAGTGGCACACACAGACACATAGTGGAACACACAGACACAGTGACACACATACAAAGACATAGTGGCACACACAAATATTGACACACAGAGTGACACACACACATAGTAGCACACGCACACAGAGACACACAGTGACACACACACACACAGTGACACACACACACAGTGACACACACACACAGTGACACACACACACATACATAGTGACACACACACAGATACACATTATATTGTCGGTCTTTGTATGACTCACGCTCCTGACACAGCTCACAGTGACCTTATTGTGTGACACAACGCAGGCAGGAAACAGCCGGGAGGCAATTATACCACAACAGGGGCAACCCTGTTCTACGAAGCACCCCCGCCGGACCAGTGCAGCGGGAGGGGGCTATCAGAGCAATAGTCTGCAGGGGTTAAGGGTGGGATACTCTGCAGGGGTTTGGTGACAAGGAGCTGAGGAAGGGCTCTGTGTTTCCTAACCCCATATACTTCCCTGATATCCTGATCCCTTTGCTGGATCAACCTCCAGCCACCTATGCTGGGAGGCTGGACCAGGTATCCACTACACTTTCAGCGAAGAAATACATCTCAGCCTCCCCACGCTTCAGCTTCAGAGGCCGAGCTCTGATTTTACGATTTCCCTTTCTATCTGAAATGCTTCCACCGTGGCACCTTACTGATATATACGTCTATATCACAGCTTCCTCCTCTCTCTCACCCCCCCCCTCCCTCCTCTCTCTCTCACATCCCCTCTCCCTCCTTTCTCTCTCACATCCCCCTCTCCCTCCTTTCTCTCTCACACCCCCCTCTCTCCCTTTCTCTCTCACATCCCCCTCTCTCCCTCCTTTCTCTCTCACATCCCCCTCTCCATCCTTTCTCTCTCACACCCCACTCTCCCTCCTTTCTCTCTCACATCCCCCTCTCCCCCCTTTCTCTCTGACACACCCTCTCTCCCTCCTTTCTATCTCACATCCCCCTCTCCCTCTTTCTCTCTCACATCCCCCTCTCCCTCCTTTCTCTCTCACACCTCCCTCTCCCTCCTTTCTCTCTCACATCCCCCTCTCCCTCCTTTCTCTCTCACATCCCCCTCTCCCCCCTTTCTCTCTCACACACACCCTCTCCCTCCTTTCTCTCTCACACCCCCCTCTCCCTCCTTTCTCTAATCACATCCCCCTCTCCTTCCTTTCTCTCTCACATCCCCCTCTCCCTCCTTTCTCTCTCACCCCCCCCCTCTCACTCCTTTCTCTCTCACATCACTCTCCCTCCTTTCTCTCTCACACATCCCCCCTCTCCCTCCTTTCTCTCTCACACCCCCTCTCCCTCCTTTCTCTCTCACATCCCCCTCTCCCCCTTTCTCTCTCACATCCCCCTCCCTCTCCTTTCTCTCTCACATCCCTCTCCCTCCTTTCTCTCTCACATCCCCCTCTCCCATTAATGTACACAGCGCTTCACAGCAGTAATACACGTGACAATCATATCAATATAAAAATTCCTATTGTCTGATTTTTGCTGCACTTATTGTATTATTATAATTCCCTGTACTGTATTCTTTGTGAAGCGCTGAGTACACTTTTGGCGCGATATAAATAAAGACATACAATACAATAAATAACAAATAATGCAAATAACACATAATGGGAATAAACGCTTCAGACATAAAAGTAACATTTAGGAAGAGGAGTCCCTGCTCCGAAGAGCTTACAATCTATTTAGTAGGAAGAACGTACAGAGACAGTAGGAGGGAGTTCTGGTAAGTGCGTCTGCAGGGGGCCAAGCTTTTTGTATGAGGTGTATAGTGTTCGCCACGGAGCTGCTCATATGCTTCGATAAGGAGGTGTGTTTTAAGGTGGGTCTTAAAGGTGGATAGAGAGGGTGCTAGTCGGGTGTTGAGGGGAAGGGCATTCCAGAGGTGCGGGGCAGTCAGTGAGAAAGCTTTAAGGCGGGAGAGGGCTTTAGATACAAAAGGGGTAGAAAGAAGACATCCTTGAGCGGAATGCGAGTCGGGATGGTGCATAGCGAGAAATTAGGGCTGAGATGTGACGAGTGTAAAGCTTTAAAAGTGAGGAGTGTTACAGGATTTGATAGGAAGCCAGGAGAGGGATTTCAGCAGAGGAGACGCAGAGACACATTTTGGAGATTTGTGAAAACATAGACAGCAAGCCTAAGAATCTTCTCACCAGGACACGGCTCTCGTTCTGGGAGATAGGCGTAGCGGCGTCAGCATGGGGCAGCAGGAAACCAGGTGTGGATTCCACGCATTTCGCTCTGTCAGCTTCATCAGGAGCATCTTCGATTCTGAGACTCCTGAGGAGGCGGATGCAGTGAAACGCGCAGGGCCCAGATCTCGTTTCCTGCAGTCTCATGCTGACGCCGCTACACCTATCTCCCAGAACGAGAGAGGTGTCCTGCCGGATGTGACGTCACAAGCTGTGGCGAGTGTGCGGGTCGGGGCGTCGGTGAGATTTTGGCACTCTGAAGAGAGTATAAACCTCTAACTCAATGCATATTTTTTATATATATATATATATATATATATACACGAACGACACACACACACACATATATATAATATATATATAGACACAACATCACTAGATTTGCCAGGTGGCTTCTCCACACTCACCTCTCACCACTCCATGCTGTTTCCTCCTCTCCTTGGCCCCACCCCCAGGCTCCTGACACCACCTCCTGAGTAGCTGCATTTCTCAGCAGCAGCCAATCAGGATGGAGGAAGCTGCCCAGCCCCCACCAGCCCTGCTCTCTCCCTGCTCGGGGAAATTCCGCGCCCCCTCCCCCTCCCCCCCAGCCGGTCAGGTCACTATGTCCAGAGAGGTAATACCAGTATACACATGCATGTCCAGTATTACCTCTAATTTTTTACTGGGCAGAGTGTCCAAATACAGGACAGTCCGGTTCAACACTGGACGCCTGGTAACCACGATGTAATATCACATGGTGGGGAGGGGGCAACCCAAGTGAGCCCACACCGTTAACTCCTTAATGCAATTAAGTCTTTTCAGAAATGAGTAGTTCTCCAAGATATATATATATATGAACCAGAGGAGCTCCAGGTATAAGAACTGAGCTATACAGTACAGTATACAGTACAGGGCAGTACTAAGGACTCGGGAGCATCCCTTAAGGTTGGAGGAAAGGAAATTTCACCAGCAACAAAGGAAAGGGTTCTTTACAGTAAGGGCAGTTACAGTGTGGGATTCATTACCCATGGAGACTGTGATGGCGGATACAATAGATTTGTTCAAAAAAAGGTTGGACATCTTTTTAGATGGGAAAGGTGTACAGGGATATACCAAATAAGTAACATGGGAAGGATGTTGATCCAGGGAGTCATCCGATTGCCAATTCTTGGAGTCAGGAAGGAATTTATTTATCCCCTTATGAGATATCATTGGATGATGTGACACTGGGGTTTTTGTTTGCTTCCTGTGGATCAATAAGTAAATACAAATATAGGATAAAGTATCTGTTGTGTAAAATTAGCATAGGTTGAACTTGATGGACGTACGTCTTTTTTCCACCTCATCTACTATGTAAATATATAACTATATAACTATGTAACTATATCCTCCTACAATGTAACTATGTAACTATGTAACTATATCCTCCTACTACTATGTAACTATGTAACTATATCCTCCTACTACTATGTAACTATGTAACTATGTAACTATATCCTCCTACTACTATGTAACTATGTAACTATATCCTCCTACTACTATGTAACTATGTAACTATATCCTTCTCCTACTATGTAACTATGTAACTATGTAACTATATCCTCCTACTACTATGTAACTATGTAACTATGTAACTATATCCTCCTACTACTATGTAACTATGTAACTATATCCTCCTACTACTATGTAACTATGTAACTATATCCTTCTCCTACTATGTAACTATGTAACTATGTAACTATATCCTCCTACTACTATGTAACTATGTAACTATGTAACTATATCCTCCTACTACTATGTAACTATGTATGAGCTGAAAGAGACTCTAGAACACTAGGAAGTGACAGTGATGGGACTCAACATCTCCCCTCTCTCTCTGCCTAGATCCCAACCCTCGCCTGTCCTCGGTGATCCCGTTCCTGACGAGCTCCGAGGTGCCGACCGCCAGCAGCGCGGAGCCGGGGGAGGGGTACAGCAGCGTGGCCCCCGGGAGCTCGGAGCCCGTGCGCCCTCGCGGGGCGGCGGAGAACCTCATCCCCGTCTACTGCTCCATCTTGGCGGCCGTGATCGCCGGGCTGGTGGCGTTCATAGTGTTCAAACGGTAAGACCCCCCCCCCCCCACCCAATACGGCCTATCTGTATGTCGCTGGTCTTGGTAGTGGTGGCTAAGGAGAAGTCTGTGAGTGAGTGAGAGAAGTCGGGAAACGCGGATGGATGGATAGCTTTATATAGCGCCCACAGTGTACTCAGCGCTGCACAAGAAGGATGATACAGGGAGTGATAATAATACAGTAAGATCAGACAATAGGAGAGGAAATCCCTGCCCCGCAGAGCTTACACTCTAACTGGTATGTCGGGAGACTTGCAGAGACAGCAGGTGAGGGAATAAGTGCAGTAGATGGCAGTGCCTGGCCTTGATGGTGGGTAGGTGCAGTAGATGGCAGTGCCTGGCCTTGATGGTGGGTAGGTGCAGTAGATGGCAGTGCCTGGCCTTGATGGTGGGTAGTGGCAGTAGATGGCAGTGCCTGGCCTTGATGGTGGGTAAGTGCAGTAGATGGCAGTGCCTCGCCTTGATGGTGGGTAGGTGCAGTAGATGGCAGTGCCTGGCCTTGGTGGTGGCAGTAGATGGCAGTGCCTGGCCTTGATGGTGGGTAGGGGCAGTAGCTGGCAGTGCCTGGCCTTGATGGTGGGTAGGTGCAGTAGATGGCAGTGCCTGACCTTGATGGTGGGTAGGTGCAGTAGATGGCAGTGCCTGGCCTTGATGGTGGGTAGTGGCAGTAGATGGCAGTGCCTGGCCTTGATGGTGGGTAAGTGCAGTAGATGGCAGTGCCTCGCCTTGATGGTGGGTAGGTGCAGTAGATGGCAGTGCCTGGCCTTGGTGGTGGGTAGTGGCAGTAGATGGCAGTGCCTGGCCTTGATGGTGGGTAGTGGCAGTAGATGGCAGTGCCTGGCCTTGATGGTGGGTAGGGGCAGTAGATGGCAGTGCCTGGCCTTGATGGTGGGTAGGTGCAGTAAATGGCAGTGCCTGACCTTGATGGCGGGTAGGTGCAGTAGATGGCAGTGCCTGGCCTTGATGGTGGGTAGTGGCAGTAGATGGCAGTGCCTGGCCTGGATGGGGTAAGTGCTGTAGATGACAAGGTCTGGCCTTGATGGTGGGTAGGTGCAGTAGATGGTAGTGCCTCGCCTTGATGGTGGGTAGGTGCAATAGATGGCAGTGCCTGGCCTTGATGGTGGGTAGGTGCAGTAGATGGTAGTGCCTGGCCTTGATGGTGGGTAGGTGCAGTAGATGGCAGTGCCTGGCCATGATGGTGGGTAGGTGCAGTACATTGCAGTGCCTGGCCTTGATGGGGTAAGTGCTGTAGATGGCAGTGCCTGGCCTTGATGGTGGGTATGTGTAGTAGATGGTAGTGCCTTGCCTTGATGGTGGGTATGTGTAGTAGATGGCAGTGCCTGGCCTTGATGATGGGTAGGTGCAGTAGACGGCAGGGCCTGGCCTTGATGGTGGATAGGTACAGTAGATGGCAGGGCCTGGCCTTGATGGTGGATAGGTGCCATAGATAGCAGTGCCTGGCCTTGATGGTGGGCAGCTGCAGCAGACCACAGTGCTTGGCCACCACGGTGGGTAGGCGTGACTATGGGTGCGGGACAGCAGCCAGGGGTGCAGGCTATTGGGATGCTTCATGTAAAAGTACTGTATCATAGAGGGGTCTGCAACTTAGAGAGAAGTTAGTGATGAGAGGAGCCGGGTAATGACATCCGGGGCCGAGATAAATAAGTCTGTGTCTGGTTTAGAAGCCTGGGAGAGGAACAGAGAAATATATATATATATATATATATATATATATATATATATATATATATATATACATAAATACACAAGTAACCTCTAGTGTGTGTGTGTGTGTGTGTGTGTGTGTGTGTGTGTGTGTGTGTGTGTGTGTGTGTGTGTGTGTGTGTGTGTGTGTGTGCGCTCATTTATTTGCTATATGCTTTGCTGTGGAGGGGTTTTTGTCACTTTTTTTACCCACCATAGCTTAACTAAGTATATATATATATATATTTCCATATCCTCTACAAGCCCCAAATAACTACGTTCCAGACGGCTGAATTCCCGAGGAATGACCCCGCTCAGACACATAACCCCGTGCGCAGCCTGACCCGGGGAGACATCTGCAAACCCTCAACTTAATCCCGACATTAAAATAAAAAAATACAAGAAATATAAAACCAAAACAGTCCCAGTAACTGTCTCTCCCCCCTCATAACAAGAACATGCCCCCCCCCCCCCCCGGAGTAACGGGAGAAGATGACAGGCAAACGTCGAGGAAATCTCTCCCCGTGAACATGTCTCGAACCTTTTTGTGCTGGAAATCCAACACCTGTCTTCCGCTGATACATAATGAATCCTATCCTCCTTTCGGGGGACGGGGGGGAAGGGGGGGATAGAATCGACCCCTTTGACCTTCAGTAACTCGAATCAGACCGACCAGCAAAGTTTGAGATACCGCGTATCCACGTCTTCTTTTAAAAAGCCGTAATAAATAATAATAAATAAATAATAATAATAAATACAAATAATAAATAAATAATAATACTAAATAATAATAATAAATACAAATAATAAATAAATAATAATACTAAATAATAATAATAAATACAAATAATAAATAATAATAAATAAATAATAATAATAAATACAAATAATAATAATAAATAAATAATAAATACTACACCCCCTTCCCCCCCTTTTTCTTCTTATTTGAACGCGTAAAGCGTGGGACGGTGTATAACTCGGCGTTCTTACCTAAGCTGGCAATCGTTTGGCGCTCCTGTTATACGTCTGTCACCGTCCTGACTGTGTGCCTAACGTAATGGCCGCCTTCCAGTTTCAAGCAGCCAGTGTAACTTAGCAGCTGCAATGTATCTCTGATATTATGACGAATTATGTCTATTGTTGCAGTTTGCAGCTCAAACTGCTGGGAACGTTGGCAACAAATGAATCCCCAACAGGAAAGTGTTGACAAGATCTTGCACTGCTGGGGAAGTGAGGCTAAAAGCTGCTATAGAGATCAAAGGGTGCTTTAAAACTCATTAAAAATGGCATAAAGAGTTAAAAAAAAACAGTCGCTGTTATCTAATACAGAACTGATTTATTAAAAAAGAAAAACAACAACAACATAAGATTTAACGTTTTGCTGCCTTAAATGTATAATCACCCACATATGTTCTAACACAGTAGCGCCCCGCTTCTCGGCGTTCCGCCAATACGGTGCGCTGGCATTCGTCGCGCAGCCCAAGCTCTCTCTCCGCACACTCGCGCCCCCCTCCCCCCTTTCCTCCTCGGTTCCCCGACCCAATCCCTTCTCGGCTCGCCGCCCCTTTGCTTCCCGGAATGCTGCATTCTGGGACGGAGCAGGAGTAGGAGCGACGGGGGGGAAAAAACAACGGCTGCGTTTTTCCGCTTTGCGGCGCTTTTTCGGCGGGGGGGGGAGGGGTTCTGGAACCTAACCCGCCGTATGAGGGGGGGGGCCCTACTGTACAAGTATCTTCAGGCGTCTCGCTGTCCTACCGACGTGTACACTGTTAAACATGAAGGGCATATTACCCTGAAACAATGAATATATGGAATTTTTTTAGGAGGGGATACTAGTAACTCTGCCGGCAACAACAATTTTTCGATGGTATACATTTTGCAAGCTTCCTATTAATATCCGGATATACATCGTGCTCTTCTGTAATTCTATTTTAAAGATAAAACAATGCCCGTGAAGGAAATTACCCAACGTTTTCTTTGCCTTTCTACAAACAAATTTAAGCCCAGAAGCAACATACTTGTAAATCCCTCAAATCTAAAACATGTCCGATGTTTTGTTTTTATAAATAATTCTTTCAACGTTCTTTGACATTGCTTCTATATGTTGTAATAAGATAGCCGGGAGGCAGACACATCTTGTTCATTATCTTGTTTGTTACCACTTTGCATTGACCTCTGTCGTGTACGTTGACCTCTGTGGTGTACATTGCAAGGAGATATCTCACCCTCTCGTGTTTCTCGGGCTGCGCTGTGAAATGTGTGTCGGTGGAAAGCGGGTCCGGCGACATCTTGAAAATGTCTCTCTTGGGAATGCCGCGTTTTCAAAATGGCGGCCCGCGGTGGGTGCCCTTCCGTAATGGGGTTACCTGCGGGGGTGGGGGGGGGGTTCCTGAAGATGGCAGAATAAGACTTTGGCAGCTTTTTACGACTGGCAACATTGACCCTTTTTGTTGAAAACTGGGCAAAGACTAATCTCCACCGCCAAAAATATGGGTTTGTAGAGAGAGAGAGGCCAATGGGGCAGATGTATATACTCCCCAAAACTCACTCTTTCCCTCTCTTACTCCCCCTCTCTCTCTCTCCCTTTCTCTCTCTTTCTCTTTCCCTCTTTCTTTCTTTCTTTCTCCCTCTCATTCTTTCACCCCTCCCTCTCTCTTTCTCTCTCTCCACCCTCTCTTTTTCTCTCACTCTCCCCTCCCTCTCTCAAACACTTCACTCTCCCCTCCCTCCTTTACTCTCTCTCTGTCTCTTCCTTCCTCCCAACCACTCTCCCTCCCCCTATCCCCCTCTCTCTCCCTTTCCCTCTCTATCATTCTCTCTCTATTTCTCTATCTTTCTCTCTCCCTTTCTCTATTTCTATCTCTCTCTATCTATCTCTCACACTCATATTTCAGGGGATATTGCTCACTGACGAACTCCAAATTTCGATTGAAAATGATGAATCTAAACATAGGCGAAGTTCCCACTTTAATCAACTCATTGATACAAAATCTATATTATGTGGATGATAGTGATAAGTCAATTTAAAGAAGGAAAAACGGAAGAAAAAGTGTGTTACCTTTCCAAGGGATAGTGACATCGTCTATGTATCTTTTATACAGAAAGGGATTCTTACCTCAACACGTGTGGCTGCTCCCACCAACTCATAGAAAGGTTGGTGTAGGGTAGAGGCCCCTTCGGCAAACCAAATACCACATTCAACAGCTTCCAAACTCAAACTATGGTCAATATTTTTGTAGAAGGACCTTACGTCCGAGGTAACCCATACAATGTACCTACACCATGACACATCATGCGATTATCTCTTGTGCATACTGTAAGAAGTCAGAGCTTCCACCACTAGTTGTAAATACATGTTGATGTATTCAGATGAAGATTCCTCCCGGGTATTATAGGCCTTTCGGGTGGTGAGACCAATGTTTGGTGGACCTTAGGAAGGAATTGAAGAATTGGTGTTATCTCCATTCCTTATTTGTGAGAACATTGTGGACTTGGCTCTCCCTCCAAAAGGGTTAATTGCTGTTTTTTGAACATGCCTAATAGCTCGTTTCTTGTGGGGATCCTTTTTACTTAGGAAGTGGACGGAGTGGGAGAGGAGTCTGTGAGTGTGAGGAAGTGAGATTTGTGAGTGTGAGGAAGAGAAGTCTGTGAGTGTGAAGAAGAGAAGTCTGTGAGAGTGAGGATAAGAAGCCAGTGAGTGTGAGGAAGAGAAGTCTGTGAGTGTGAGGAAGAGAAGTCTGTGAGTGTGAGGAAGAGAAGTCTGTGAGTGTGAGGAAGAGAAGTCTGTGAGTGGGAGGAAGAGAAGTCTGTGAGTGGGAGGAAGAGAAGTCTGTGAGTGGGAGGAAGAGAAGTCTGTGAGTGAGAGGAAGAGAAGCCTGTGAGTGTGAGGAAGAGAAGCCTGTGAGTGTGAGGAAGAGAAGTCTGTGAGTCTGGGGAAGAGAAGTCTGTGAGTGCGAGGAAGAGAAGTCTGTGGGTGTGAGGAAGAGATGTCTGTGAATGTGAGGAAGAGAAGTCTGTGAGTGTGAGGAAGATAGGTCTGTGAGTGTGAGGAAGAGAAGTCTATGAGTGGGAGGAAGAGAAGTCTGTGAGTGGGAGGAAGAGAAGTCTGTGAGTGGGAGGAAGAGAAGTCTGTGAGTGAGAGGAAGAGAAGACTGTGAGTGTGAGGAAGAGAAGCCTGTGAGTGTGAGGATAAGAAGCCAGTGAGTGCGAGGAAGAGATGTCTGTGAGTGTGAGGAAGAGAAGTCTGTGAGTGTGAGGAAGATAGGCCTGTGAGTGTGAGGAAGATAGGTCTGTGAGTGTGAGGAAGAGAAGTCTGTGAGCGAGGAAGAGAAGGCTGTGAGTGTGATGCAGAGAGATGCCTGTTAGAGACCCCCCGTGACCCTCACTCCCCTCCCTGCAGGTGGAACAGCTGCAAACAGAACAAGCAGGGGGGCAACAACAGTCACCCGGTGAACCAGACTCCATCCCCCGAGGGTGAGAAACTGCACAGTGACAGCGGAATCTCCGTCAACAGCGATAGCACCGCGGAGCAGCCGGCGGGTCACACGCAGGGTGAGGAGGAGGGGGACCCGCCAATACTCTGTACCCCTGTCCCTTTAACTTCTCTAATACTCAGTACCCCTGTCCCTTCAAAGTCTCTAATACTCTGTACCCCTGTCCCTTTAACTTCTCTAATACACTGTACCCCTGTCCCTTTAACTTCTCTAATACTCAGTACCCCTGTCCCTTTAACTTCTCTAATACTCTGTACCCCTGTCCCTTTAACTTCTCTAATACTCAGAACCCCTGTCCCTTCAAAGTCTCTAATACTCTGTACCCCTGTCCCTTTAACTTCTCTAATACTCAGTACCCCTGTCCCTTTAACTTCTCTAATACTCTGTACCCCCCCTTTAAAGTCTCTAATACTCAGTACCCCCTGTCCCTTTAACTTCTCTAATACTCTGTACCCCTGTCCCTTTAACTTCTCTAATACTCTGTACCCCCCCTTTAAAGTCTCTAATACTCTGTACCCCTGTCCCTTTAACTTCTCTAATACTCAGTACCCCTGTCCCTTTAAAGTCTCTAATACTCAGTACCCCTGTCCCTTTAAAGTCTCTAATACTCTGTACCCCTGTCCCTTTAACTTCTCTAATACTCAGTACCCCTGTCCCTTCAAAGTCTCTAATACTCAGTACCCCTGTCCTTTTAAAGTCTCTAATACTCAGTACCCCTGTCCCTTTAACTTCTCTAATACTCTGTACCCCCTGTCCCTTTAACTTCTCTAATACTCAGTACCCCTGTCCCTTTAACTTCTCTAATACTCTGTATCCCCTGTCCCTTTAAAGTCTCTAATACTCTGTACCCCTGTCCCTTTAAAGTCTCTAATACTCTGTACCCCTGTCCCTTTATATTCTCTAATACTCTGTACCCCCTGTCTCTTTATATTCTCTAATACTCTGTACCCCTGTCCTTCTCTGTCCCTCTTTATCTTCTCTAATAAATAATTAGTGTAATATTATTTATATTGTTAGTTGTTATCCATTATTAGTGTAATATTATGTATAACTAGTGTTTGTATGTATCAATTATTAGTGTCACATTATTTTTATATATATATATATATCTCAAATATTTGTGTAATATTATTTATATCTAGTGATAGTATGAATTATTATTGTAATATTATTTATATCAAATGTTACTATCAATTATTAGTGTCATATTATTTATAACTAGTGTTAGTAAGTATCAGTTATTTGTGTAATATTATTTATATCTAGTGTTAGTAAGTTATTTATTAGTGTCATATTATTGATATAATTATTGTTAGGAAGTATCAATTATTAGTGTCATAGTATTTGTAACTAGTGTTAGTAAATATACATTATTAGTGTAATACTATGTATAACTAGTTTTAGTAAGTACCAATTATTAGTGTAATATTATTTATAACTACAGTTCATAAGTTTATTTATTAGTGTAATATTATTTATATCTATCGTTTGTAAGTATCAATTATTCGTGTAATATAAATATATAACTAGTATTAGTAAATATACATTATTAGCGTAATAATATTATATAACTAGTGTTAGTAAATACACATTGTCTCCAAAGCATTCCCTGCTGTCTAGTCTTAATTTAATTCAGCTTTCACACGTGGGCAAGGCAACACCCATCTTAGAAAAACCATTTGCTTTAACGTCCCTCACACGTGCTAATTAAGTTGGTTGGGCCAGCCAGGTGACTTTGTAAAAGTATATAAGCAAACTCACAGCAACCATGCTCATAAGTAGAAATGTTTAAAGTAGTGATGAAGTTCAAAAACAAGTGGAACAGTGGACATCACCTACTGCTTCTGATTCCTGCATTTGATGTATGCTGGAAAGGAGCATATTATCTATCACAGACTGCACATCTCAGCACTTAACTATTGCTGTGATGCCGCCTTTACTTTTTATATTTGCTGTGACCTCACATATTTTCAAATTCTGCACTTCCTTCCACCAGCCTCCTTATGTCTCTAACTCTATTCATATATCTCCATCTCTCCTTACTTCCCCACGTCTCTGTTCACATGAACTCCTTTCTCACCTGTGTCCTCTGTCACCACACAGCTATATCCCCTGCACTAAAACACACCCCTATAAATCATCCTCACACATTCTCTTTCTTTCCATGCTTCTCCTCCTTGCTTCTGGGGATATCTCTCCCAATCCTGGTCCCTGCCTTATTCCTACATGCGCTCGTCCTCGCCTGCCAATTGCAACCTCTACTCCTTCTGGTGTCAACCCCTCCAACCTCATACCCATCCCCTGCCACCCTCCCTCCTCTCTCCCTTTCTCCTGTGCATGACTTCTTTCTCTCTCACTCCCTGCTTCTCTTTGCTATAACTGAGACCTGGCTCACTCAGCCTGACTCTGCTCTGGAAGCTGCCCTCTCTTATGGTGGCCTTTCCGTCTCCCACACTCCGCGCCCTGATGGCAGGGGTGGAGGCGTGGGGCTCCTGCTCTCCTCTCTCTGCCGTTACCGAACCCTTCCTATTCCCCCCTCTCTTGCTTTTCCCTCCTTTGAGGTTCACACAGTCCAGATCTTCTCGCCTCTCCCTTTCCACGTAGCGGTCATCTATCGCCCACCTACCTCTACTCATCCCCCTTCTGCCTTTCTCTCTCACTTTGAATCCTGGCTCTCTTTCTTTCTCTCCTTAGGCTCCCCTGTTCTTCTCCTTGGGGACTTCAACTACCACATTGATGACCTTTCTCTTCTTTGGGCCTCCCGCTTTCTCTCTCTAACCTCTTCTTTTGGCCTTCAACAGTGGACTGCAGCCAGCACCCACAAAGATGGCCACTACCTAGACCTGGTTTTCACTAAAAACTTTTATCTCACCGATTTTTCCATTTCTCCTTTTCCTCTCTCTGACCATCACCTCATCTCATTTTCTCTCACTCGCTTCTCCCCCTCTCCATCTCCATCTAGCCCTCGTTTTTGCAGAAACCTACGCTCTATTAACCTACCAGCTTTTGAGTCCACTTTACGCTCCTCCCTCTCCTCTCTCAGCTCTGTGACAGACCCTGACAACCTGGTCAGGAACTCAAACTCTGCCTTGTCCTCCTCTCGTGATCTACATGCCCCGCTTTCTCTCTGCCGCACTCGCCCTTCTAACCCCAGACCCTGGCTAAACTCCCACACACGCATGCTGCGTTCCTCCACTCGTTCCTCTGAACGCCTCTGGAGGAAGTCTCATACTCTCGCAGACTTCCTTCACTACAAATTTATGCTGTCCTGTTTCAACTCTGCCCTCTCTCAGGCTAAACAAACCTACTTTTCTGCACTAATCAACACACACAAGTCTAACCCACACCGACTCTTTTCTGTCTTTAACTCTCTACTCAGACCACCCTCAGCTGCCTCCTCTTCTTCCTCCATCTCACCTCAGGACTTTGCTGACTTTTTTAAGGAAAAGGTGGAATCCATACGTCAGAACATCCCATCTCTTTCCTCCTTCCATCCCACACCGCTTCCCAACTCTCCTCCTGCCTTTCTTGACTCTTTTTCTGCTATCTCGGAGGAGGATGTGTCACTGCTGATCTCCTCTTCTCCCTCTACCACCTGCCCTTTTGATCCCATTCCTTCCCATCTTCTAAAACCTCTTGCTCCTTCTATAATCCCTATGCTCACACAGATCTTTAACTCTTCCCTCTACTCTGGTACTTTTCCATCCTCCTTCAGGCATGCAACCGTTATACCATTACTCAAAAACAGCAAGCTTGACCCTACCTGTCCTTCTAACTATCGACCTGTCTCCCTCCTGCCTTTTGCCTCCAAACTCCTTGAACGTCTTGTATTCTCTCGCTTGCTCCACTTTCTCAACACCTAGTCTCTTCTAGACTCTCTACAATCTGGCTTCCGCACTGCTCCCTCTACTGAAACAGCCCTCACTACAATAACCGACGACCTACATGCTGCCAAAGACAGAGGTCTTTACACTCTGCTCATATTACTCGACCTCTCTGCAGCATTTGACACCGTGGACCACCCTCTTCTCCTCCACATTCTCCATACTCTTGGTATTCGGAACAAAGCTCTATCCTGGATCTCCTCTTACCTCTCCCATCATACTTTCAGTGTCTCTTTTGCTAACACCTCCTCCTCCTCTATCGATCTTTCTGTGGGGGTACCCCAGGGTTCTGTCCTGGGACCTCTTCTCTTTTCTCTGTACACACTCTCTCTAGGTGACCTAATCACATCTTTTGGGTTTAAATATCACCTCTATGCTGACGACACACAAATTTACCTTTCAACCCCTGACCTTACATCTGCTATACAGACCAAAGTTTCTGAATGTCTCTCTGGAATATCATCCTGGATGGCCCTCCGCCGACTGAAACTTAACATGGCAAAAACAGAGCTCCTTATACTTCCTGCTAAAACTGGCCCTACTACCTCCTTCCACATCACTGTTGGAAATACGATCATTCACCCAGTAGCCCAAGCACGCTGCCTAGGGGTCACACTAGATTCCTCTCTCACATTCTCCTCTCACATTCAAAACGTTTCTAAAACTTGTCGCTTTTTCCTCCGCAATATCACAAAGATACGCCATTTCCTCTGTTATTCGACTGCTAAAACTCTGACTCAGGCGCTCATTCTCTCCCGTCTCGATTACTGCAACCTCCTGCTGTCCGGCCTTCCTGCCTCTCACCTGTCTCCCCTACAATCTATCCTAAACACTGCTGCCAGAATCACTCTACTCTTTCCTAGATCTGTCTCAGCATCTCCCCTCCTGAAATCCCTCTCCTGGCTTCCTATCAAATCCCGCATCTCACACTCAATTCTTCTCCTCACTTTTAAAGCTTTACACTCTTCTGCCCCTCCTTACAGTACATCTCAGCCCTAATTTGTCGCTATGCACCATCCAGACTCTTGCGTTCTTCTCAAGGATGTCTTCTCTCTACCCCCTTTGTATCTAAAGCCCTCTCCTGCCTTAAACCTTTCTCACTGACTGCCCCGCACCTCTGGAATGCCCTTCCCCTCAATATCCGACTAGCACCCTCTCTATTCACCTTTAAGACCCACCTTAAGACACATTTGCTTAAAGAAGCATATGAGTAGCACTGGATAATCATGGACACATGATACATAAAGCTTGGCCCCCTGAAGAAGCACTTACTAGAATTCCCTCCTACTGTCTCTATACGTTCCCCTACCTACCAATTAGATTGTAAGCTCCTCGGAGCAGGGACTCCTCTTCCTTAATGTTATTCTTACAGTGTGTCTGAAGCACTTATTCCCATAACCTGTTATTTATATTATCTGTTATTTATTTGATTACCACATGTATTACTACTGTGAAGCGCTATGTATATTTATGGCGCTATATAAATAAAGACACAATACAATACATTATTAGTGTAACATTATTATATAACTAGTGTTAGTAAATACACATTATTAGTGTAACATTATTATATAACCAGTGTTAGTAAATACACATTATTAGTGTAATATTATTATATAATTATATTATATAATAATATTATTATATCCCTAATTTCTCGGTATGCACCATCCAGACTCTTGCGTTCTTCTCAAGGATGTCTTCTTTCTACCCCCTTTGTATCTAAAGCCCTCTCCCGCCTTAAACCTTTTTCACTGACTGCCCCACACCTCTGGAATGCCCTTCCCCTCAGTACCCGACTAGCACCCTCTCTATCCACCTTTCAGACCCACCTTAAGACACACTTGCTTAAAGAAGCATATGAATAGCACTGTGGATATTCTGAACACGATACATAAAGCTTGGCCCCCTGCAGACGCACTTACCAGAACTCCCTCCTACTGTCTCTGTACGTTCTACCTACCTACCAATTAGACTGTAAGCTCCTTGGGGCAGGGACTCCTCTTCCGAAATGTTACTTTTATGTCTAAAGCACTTATTCCCATGCTCTGTTATTTATATTATCTGTTATTTATTTGATTACCACATGTATTACTACTGTGAAGCGCTATGTACACTAATGGCGCTATATAAATAAAGACATACAATACAATATAACTAGTGTTACTAAATACACATTATTAGTGTAATATTATTTATCTAGTGTTAGTAAATACACATTATTAGTGTGATATTATTATATAACTAGTGTTAGTAAATACACATTATTAGTGTAAAATTATGATATAACTAGTGTTAGTAAATATACATTATTATATAACTAGTGTTAGTAAATACACATTATTAGTGTAACATTATTATATAACTAGTGTTAGTAAATACACATTATTAGTGTAACATTATTATATAACTAGTGTTAGTAAATACACATTATTCGTGTAATATTATTATATAACTAATGTTAGTAAATGCACATTATTAGTGTAAAATTATGATATAACTAGTGTTAGTAAATATACATTATTATATAACTAGTGTTAGTAAATACACATTATTAGTGTAACATTATTATATAACTAGTGTTAATAAATACACCTTATTAGTGTAACATTATTATATAACCAGTGTTAGTAAATACACATTATTAGTGTAACATTATTATATAACCAGTGTTAGTAAATACACATTATTAGTGTAACATTATTATATAACTACTATTAGTAAATGCACATTATTAGTGTGATATTATTATATAACTAGTGTTCGTAAATACACATTATTAGTGTAACATTATTATATAACCAGTGTTAGTAAATACACATTATTAGTGTAATATTATTATATAGCCAGTGTTAGTAAATACACATTATTAGTGTAACATTATTATATAACTAGTGTTAGTAAATACACATTATTAGTGTAACATTATTATATAACTAGTGTTAGTAAATACACATTGTTAGTGTAACATTATTATATAGCCAGTGTTAGTAAATACACATTATTAGTGTAATATTATTATATAGCCAGTGTTAGTAAATACACATTATTAGTGTAACATTATTATATAGCCAGTGTTAGTAAATACACATTATTAGTGTAATATTATTATATAGCCAGTGTTAGTAAATACACATTATTAGTGTAACATTATTATATAGCCAGTATTAGTAAATACACATTATTAGTGTAATATTATTATATAGCCAGTGTTAGTAAATACACATTATTAGTGTAATATTATTATATAGCCAGTGTTAGTAAATACACATTATTAGTGTAATATTATTATATAGCCAGTGTTAGTAAATACACATTATTAGTGTAACATTATTATATAGCCAGTGTTAGTAAATACACATTATTAGTGTAATATTATTATATAGCCAGTGTTAGTAAATACACATTATTAGTGTAACATTATTATATAGCCAGTGTTAGTAAATACACATTATTAGTGTAACATTATTATATAACTATGGTTAGTAAATACACATTATTAGTGTCCACATCGGTAATAATGTCAGCCCTAGGGTTTTTATCAAAGCGTGATAATCCCTATGCAGAATGTCCTTGCTAAACCACATTGACGTTACAGAACAAGTCCTAATGTAATTAGCCAATATCTAATTACAGGGTTTGTTTAAACCCTCTATTACCATTAGGACGTGTTCTGTAACAGCAGTGAGGTTTAGCAAGAACGTTCTGCATCGGGATTTTCACACGTTGATAATAACCCTAATAACAGGACTGGCGCTTGTCTCTTGGGAGACATTACACCATGTACAGTGTGGTCCACTTCTAGATACTAGTTTAAATGGCTTTAGCACCGTTTCGTTACGGTGGCCAGCTCTATCGCCAGTGACCTAGCACCTTGCCCGGTCTCTGGTATGAATGAGAAGAATAGAGAGTACTGAGGTGTGTTACGACCATTTCTACACCATGTAGCTCACGCTAGACCTGCCTACTGTCCCATCTACTGAGAGATATGTTGTGGCTCTCACAAGATATATAGCAAAAGGTGACACATTGTGTGCTTGTCTTTTCCCAGAATCCCTTGCTGCAGTGGAAGCACTGTATGCTGGGTGATAATGGTGAAAAGCAGTGTTGCAGACCTGTCTAAGACATGCAAATGAGCACACAGTAATATTTCCAGTTGATATATATATATATATATATATATATATATATATGTGTTTTAAGTTATGGTGGGTGAAAAAAGGCAACAAGAAACCTCCACCATATAGTGTAACATTCTTGTTGCCTTTTTCACCCACCATAACTTAAAACGTGATGGTAAACCCCAACGTCTTGAAAATGCACAGCCAGCAGTACAATACCTTTGTATTGGGTGATGATATATGGGGTATTTATAACGCTCTCGGCGTCTTACTTTTCGCTTTGGTTGCTTTTTGGGGGGTGATAATACCTGTTTTAATATAACTAGGAGTTTAGCGTTTAGTAGCGATCCGTGATATGAGATCGGATCTGCTCTTCACTTTGTTGACGGGAATTTGGGCCTTAAATGGATGTTGAGTTGTCCTCATCCTACGTCTCTTCAATTGTGTTGCTATGAATGGGGGGAAAAGGGAAGTGGACATCCTGGCACACTGACAATCAGCAGGTGATTTTTTCAGCAAAACGTCCCACGTTTCGACTGCCGCGCAGCCTTTGTCAAAGCGAGCCCTCAAGTTGACAAAGACTACGTGTCGGTCGAAACGTTGGACGTTGTGCTGAATAAATCGCCTGTTGATTGAGTCCGTGTGCCCGGATGTCCACTTCTTTCTTCGTGATCTGTTGGGGTAATACAGGATTCTTCCCACCTCCCATGAGCGCCGACGCGTTCCCTTGTCTTCTACCGAGTCAGATTGTGATTTGGGGAGTCAACCGGAGATGTTACGTCTCATGGCAATACCCAAGATGGAGTATTAACTGCAGCAAGTGACCCCCCCGTTGTCCTTCCTTCCCTCCCCAGGTAAAAACGACCTCTTCACCAACCTGTCTCCTCACAAACAAGAAGAGGTGGAGAAGCTTTTGACCGGCTCGGTGGAACAGACCTGGAGGTGCCTGGCCGGAGAACTTGGCTACCAAGACGAGTTCATAGACTCCTTCACTAAGGAAGAGTTCCCCGTGCGGGCTTTACTCTCCGACTGGTCCAACAAAGACAGTGCCACGACCGACAGCCTCTACTCTGCCCTCCGTAAAATCCAACGGGAGGACATCGCCCAGAGTTTGTACAGCGACTCCACCGCCACTTCCCCGGTGTGAAAGGGAGCAGTGGGGGCAGAAGGAAGATGCTCGTGTTGACCCTTAACTCAATGCAGCATCCCACCCGAGATGTGAAGGATAGTTTGCCCCTCCACCTCCAACCCCCTCCCACCCCCGCCCCACCCGACCTCCCCCGTTATCCAGTATTAACGGACGATCCGTCTGCACTGATGCATTATTTTCAGTATTGTCGTTGTTTAATCTTCTTCTGTCTGGAGCTCTCGTGTCCGTCGACTTCGGGTCTTCTCACTGTGATGGACCATAGGACGTTGAGAAAAGGAATCATGAACTCAGAGGCCCTCTGAGAATTCAGGGGTGCATCCCCTCCCCCCCACCCCGATCTCTCACACCCTTATATCTGCTGTGGTTCCTCGTTCTTTTATAGGCCTCTCTGCTGGTGACCCCCCAAAAAAACAGGTGATCCCCCCTCCACCTTAAACAGCCTGCTTTATGAAATGCCCAGGTTGTGTATAGTACCGGGGTGTTGTAACACAATGTGGCTGTGCACGTTGTCATGTTCATGAATGTTGTCACACACGCACTTAGAACGACAGTGGCATGCGCCCCAGAAACATGTGTCACACACATAGACTGTCACCCACGCACTCAAAGAATGTCACTCGCTGACCCACACACCTGAAGATGAGCTGTCACACTCACGCCCGAATTGTGTCACACCATCAGAAATGGTGTCGCACCCACACTCAGAGGTCACACACACAAATTGTGTCGCACATCACTCAAAGAGAATGTCACTCCATGACCTTGCGTCACACACTGAAAAGTTGTGTCACACTCATAAATTTGTCACTGCCTCACTGTATTTAGACACTTGGATTGTGTCACACACTGAGAAATGGTTTAACACACACACACTCAAAGGTTATCACACCAAAATGGTGTCACATACAGCATGACCGGGGGGGGGGGGGGGCAAGACTCCGTCACCACTAGGGCGGCGCTGGCCGCGCTCTATCCCGCATGCGCAAGCTTCCCTGGTCAAGGCTGTGCTCCCTACTGACCCACACACCTTAAGAAAAGATTGTATTACACACGCAGAAATGTTGTCACACGCCAATTGTGTCAGTATGTGGCGCTCACTAACCCACACATTTAGAGAAGATGTGTCACACACACACACGCTCAGAAATGCTATCACGCACAAGTTGTGTCACGCAAAGAATACACACACACACCCACCCGAAGAGTGTCACGCCAACACACACCGACCGCCTTGATTGTCGACCCAGGTGACGGGACAAAAAGATGACGCGGCACGGGCGGCTGTCACACGCGGTGCGCACTGCCAGGCGCGCAAAGAGTGTGCGGTGCGCACTGCCAGGCGCGCAAAGAGTGTCACCACGACGCCTGCCACAAACCGTTAACCCCGTGACTGCCAGAGAGGAGGGGGGCGGCATAAAAAAACAACCCCACGCAGGGCCCCCCCTCTCTGGCAGGGAAGGGGTTAATAAGTGGGCAACCTTATACCTCCAGCCCGCGAGACCCTCAGGGATTTGAGGAGCGACGGTAACGGGGTTCACGAGCTGACCAGATACTAGTGAACTAGCCTTATCCTACGTAGCTGGGTAATAGTCATATTTGATGAACACTGTGCCCCCTTTCCCCCCTCCCCCCGCCTAACCCCCCAAAACACGACTTTTCTCTCGTGTCCGCTGTTTGAAACCTTTTTTGGGGGGCGTTGGGGGTTTCCTGCGTCTGACGCTGATCTCTTGCGGTTAACGGTGAGAGAGAGGGAAACTGCTACATCCGTTATAATGTTATAAAGAGTAACTTGTTCCCTACAACTCCTCCCCATAACTGCTCCTATAACCTCTCCCTATAACTCCTCCCCTAACTGCTCCTATAACCGCTCCCTATAACTCCTCCCCTAACTGCTCCTATAACCGCTCCCTATAACTCCTCCCCTAACTGCTTCTATAACCGCTCCCTATAACTCCTCCCCTAACTGCTCCTATAACCTCTCCCTATAACTCCTCCCCTAACTGCTCCTATATCCTCTCCCTATAACTCCTCCCCTAACTGCTCCTATAACCTCTCCCTATAACTACTCCCCTAACTGCTCCTATAACCTCTCCCTATAACTCCTCCCATAACTGCTCCTATAACCTCTCCCTATAACTCCTCCCCTAACTGCTCCTATATCCTCTCCCTATAACTCCTCCCCTAACTGCTCCTATAACCTCTCCCTATAACCCCTCCCCTAACTGCTCCTATAACCGCTCCCTATAACTCCTCCCCATAACTGCTCCTATAAAATCTCCCTATAACTCCTCCCCTAACTGCTCCTATTACCGCTCCCTATAACTCCTCCCCTAACTGCTCCTATAACCGCTCCCTATAACTCCTCCCCTAACTCCTCCTATAACCTCTCCCTATAACTCCTCCCCTAACTGCTCCTATAACCGCTCCCTATAACTCCTCCCCTAACTGCTCCTATAACTCCTCCCCTAACTGCTCCTACAATCGCTCCCTATAACTCCTCCCCTAACTGCTCCTATAACCTCTCCCTATAACTCCTCCCCTAGCTGCTCCTACAACCGCTCCTTATAACTCTTCCCCTAACCGCTCCCTATAACTCCTCCCCTAGCTGCTCCTTCAACCGCTCCCTATAACTCCTCCCCTAACTGCTCCTATAACCGCTCCCTATAACTCCTCCCCTAACTGCTCCTTTAACTCCTCCCCTAACTGCTCCTATAACCTCTCCCTATAACTCCTCCCCTAGCTGCTCCTACAACCGCTCCTTATAACTCTTCCCCTAACCGCTCCCTATAACTCCTCCCCTAGCTGCTCCTTCAACCGCTCCCTATAACTCCTCCCCTAACTGCTCCTTCAACCGCTCCCTATAACTCCTCCCCTAACTGCTCCTATAACCGCTCCCTATAACTCCTCCCCTAACTGCTCCTATAACCTCTCCCTATAACTTCTCCCCTAACTGCTCCTATAACCTCTCCCTATAACTCCTCCCCTAACTGCTCCTATAACCGCTCCCTATAACTCCTCCCCTAACTGCTCCTATAACTCCTCCCCTAACTGCTCCTATAACTCCTCCCCTAACTGCTCCTATAACTCCTCCCCTAACTGCTCCTATAACTCCTCCCCTAACTGCTCCTATAACTCCTCCCCTAAATGCTCCTTTTACTCCATATAACCACATTGCAGTGGCGCAAGTAGCAACGAGGCACTGCAGGAGTGGGGTTGCCATCTCATCAAAGCCCCTAGATCAAAAAGACTTAACGGAGGGTCGCGATCATCAAACATTCTCCCCCCAACTGTAGGTGGCGGGTGTGACGGTCAAGGGTCATTCAGGGTCAAGGGTCATTCAGTTATGCAATGGTGAGATCCGTTCTAGATTCTGATGCCAGAGGTACAGGCCACCGCCATAGGGCATGCACTTAACCAAAGGTCACGACCTACCCCCCGCCGCCCCCGAGAGAGCAGAGGTCACGACCTCCCCCCACCCCCCCCCCCCCCGAGAGAGCAGAGGTCACGCGGCAGGCCTACTCCCCATTATTTTCAAAAGGTGCCTTTACTTTGCTATGCGTTGTTTTCTGTAACAGACCCTCCAATCGCAGAGTTTTCTGCTATTTTACAAAATAATTTTTTATAGCACTTTTTTATATATATTATATAAAAGAAAAAAATGTCCGTTTCTGTTACTGTTTTTGTTACCGTTCAGAGAGATTTTTTTTTTCTCCTGTGTTCATATCTGTTGGCATTGTAAATATTCGACGTCTTGTCCTGCGATAAATCCCCCCCACCCCCCATCCTCTCCCGTTTCCCCCCGTCCCCCTGCCCCCTCCCCGAAACCTCGTGTAAAATAATTTCACTTGACAATTACGACATGAACATTATAATTATTACAGAGAAATTGTCTGTGGGCTGTTTATTCCGATATCAAATCGGGCGCCGTTTGCCGATTGGTAAGAGTTGGATGAAAACCCATCACCTCCAACCGTGTCGGTCGAGCGACCGGGCGCCATCCCACCGTGTGACACACGGTTTCAACCCATGTCTCCCGCCGGAGTATGTACAGCTCAACCCCGTTATAGCGCGATCCGTTACAGCGCGGATCCGCTTATATCACGATGTAAGGGTGGCTCCCAATTTTTCATAATTATGAATACTTTACAACACGGTTATTGGCGTCTTAAATACTTTATTGTGCAACGCATACAATGGTACATTATTTCTAACGCGATTCGCTTATAGCGCGGTGTGATTCTTTGGACCCCAAGCCCAGCGTTATAAGGGGGGTTGAGCTGTATGTATATTTCAGGCACAGTAACACGTGACAGTATAAGAATATGCGCTCTATACAAAAAGTAACATTAGGAAAATGAGTCCCTGCTCCGAAGAGCTTACACTCTAATTGGTAAGTAGGAGGAATGTACAGAGGGTGTAGGAAGGTGTTCAGGTAAGTGCGTCAGCAAGGGGTCAAAGACGATGTTTGAGGTGTGAAGTGTCAGCCACGGAGCTACTCGTGTGTTTCGTTATGGAGCTGGGTTTTAAGAGGTCCTAAAGTTGGACGGAGAGGGTGCTAATTGGGTGTGGGTATCCCATCTAGAGTCATGGAAAGATGGTGACCAGCCAGGTCTCACATGGTGGGGACATGTTCCAAGGTCGAAGCTGAGCGTGACGATGCAAATGTATACCCTCCATGTGTACTGTACCTACAGTGTTCAGCAGGAACACTACATAGGTTTGGTTCATGTAAGACTAGTTGGACCTATTACACAGAAGGATGCTCCACCGCTGAATTCTGGGAAGTTAAAGTACTAGGCAGCTGTCAGTCACCTGGAATTCCTAGCACCCTATCTACCCTCTCCTGCTCCCCTCCAGTCCTTGCACACCATCCACACACTGCTGCCCCCACCAGTTCTAACACCAGCCACTGCCCCCCTCCAGTTCTTCCACCCTCCACTGCTCCCTGGGGAACTCATTCCAGTTTAAGTGTGTGACCTAGTCACTGGGAACGGGCGACGTCCCGACACAATGGTGTGACCTCGTCCCTGGTAACGGGGGATGTCCCAACTTAAATGTGTGACCTAGTCACTGGGAACAGTGGACGTCCCAACATACGTGTGTGATCTTGTCCCTGGGAAAAGGGGAAAAGGGGACGTCCCAACACAAGTGTGTGACTTAGTCACTGGGAACTTAGTCACTGGGAACGGGACGTCCCAACACACGTGTGTGATGTCTTCCCTGGGAACGGGGGACGTCCCAACACAATTGTGTGATCTCGGCCCCGGGAATGGGGGACATCCCAACACACGTGTGTGTGACCTCGTCCCTGGGAACGGGGGACGTCCCAATACAAGTGTGTGACGTAGTCATTGGGAAAGGGGGATGTCCCAACATACATGTGACCTCATCCCTGGGAACGGGAACGGTGGAAGTCCCAACTTAAGTGTGTGATCTTGTCCCTGGGAAAAGGGGAAGTCCCAACACACGTGTGTGATCTTATCCATGGGAACGGGGGTCATCCCAATACATGTGTGACCTCGTTCCTGAGAACGTCACAACACACGTGTGGGATCTCATCCTTGGGAACGGGGAAGTCCCAATACACGTGTGACCTAGTCATTGGGAAAGGGGGATGTCCCAACACACGTGTGACCTCATCCCTGGGAATAGGGGACATCCCAACAGGCGTGTGTGATCTCATCCCTGGGAACGGGAAACATCCTAACACATGTGTGTGTAACCTCATCCCTGGCAACAGGGGACATCCCAACACAATTGTGTGATCTCAGCCCTGGGAATGGGGGACATCCCAACACACGTGTGTGATCTCTTCCCGGGGGACGTCCCAACACGTGTGTGATCTCTTCCCGGGGGACATCCCAACACACGTGTGTGATCTCTTCCCTGGGGATGTCCCAACACATATATGTGATCTCTTCCCGGGGGACGTCCCAACACACGTGTGTGACCTCGCCCCTGGGAACGGGAAACATCTCAACACACGTGTGTGACCTCATCCCTGGGAATGGGGGATGTCCCAACACACATGTGACCTCGTCCCTGGGAATGGAGGACGTCCCACCACACTTGTCTGACCTCGTCCCTGGGAATGGGGGATGTCCCAACACACGTGTGTGGCCTCGTCCTTGGGAATGGGGGACGTCCCAACACACGTGTGTGGCCTCGTCCTTGGGAATGGGGGACGTCCCAACACACGTGTGTGGCCTCGTCCTTGGGAATGGGGGATGTCCCAACACACGTGTCTGACCTCGTCCTTGGGAATGGGGGATGTCCCAACACACGTGTCTGACCTCGTCCTTGGGAATGGGGGACATCTGCTGTCAGGTGAAGATAATAAAAGGTTGTTTGCTTTGAAATAAAAGCCCCCGGTGCCTTTTTTTACTAAAGAGACTTCCTCACACCAACACAGCCCAGCCTGCATTAGCAGGGACACTAAAGGGAACCTCTGAATAGGGAATATATATATATATGGGAGCAGGGCTGAGGCCCTGTGCCGTATCCATGGCAACCCCAGCATGGTTACCAGTTGAAGTGAGGCCTAATGAGGTATCCATGGCAACTGGAGAATGAGGCCTGCTATGCGGAGCTCTCAGGGTCACAACAGACGCTCAGTTGTGGTGTCGTGTTCTTTCGTGTCCCTCAGGTCACCTCCACTGTGTGGCTGTCACCTTTGTGTTAAACACAGACTCACCCTCTTACACACTGCACAGGTACCCCATATACTTTAATAGGATCCCCCTCTTACACACATCAGTTACCCCCATATACTTTAATAGGATCCCCCTCTTACACACATCAGTTACCCCATACACTTTAATAGGATCCCCTTCTTACACACATCAGTAACCCCCATACACTTTAATAGGATCCCCTTCTTACACACATCAGTTACCCCCATACACTTTAATAGGATCCCCCTCTTACACACATCAGTTACCCCCATACACTTTAATAGGATCCCCCTCTTACACACATCAGTTACCCCCATACACATTAATAGGATCACCCTCTTACACACATCAGTTACCCCTATACATATTAATAGGATCCCCCTCTTACACACTGCACAGTTACCCCATACACTGTAATAGGATCACCCTCTTACACACTGCACAGTTACCCCGTACACTGTAATAGGATCCCCCTCTTACACACTGCACAGTTACCCCATACACTTTAATAGTATCCCCCTCTTACACACATCAGTTACCGCCATACACTGTAATCGGATCACCCTCTTACATACATCAGTTACCCCCATACACATTAATAGGATCACCCTCTTACACACACCAGTTACTCCCATACACATTAATAGGATCACCCTCTTACACACACCAGTTACTCCCATACACATTAATAGGATCCCCCTCTTACACACTGCACAGTTACCCCATACACATTAATAGGATCACCCTCTTACATACATCAGTTACCCCCATACACATTAATAGGATCACCCTCTTACACACACCAGTTACCCCCATACACATTAATAGGATCACCATCTTACATACATCAGTTACCCCCATACACATTAATAGGATCCCCCTCTTACACACATCAGTTACCCCCATACACATTAATAGGATCCCCCTCTTACACACATCAGTTACCCCCATACACTTTAATAGGGTCACCCTCTTACACACATCAGTTACACCCATATACTTTAATAGGATCCCCCTCTTACACACATCAGTTACCCCCATACACTTTAATAGGGTCACCCTCTTACACACATCAGTTACCCCCATACACATTAATAGGATCCCCCTCTTACACACATCAGTTACCCCCATATACTTTAATAGGATCCCCCTCTTACACACATCAGTTACCCCCATACACTTTAATAGGATCCCCCTCTTACACACATCAGTTACCCCCATACACTTTAATAGGATCCCCTTCTTACACACATCAGTAACCCCCATACACTTTAATAGGATCCCCTTCTTACACACATCAGTTACCCCCATACACTTTAATAGGATCCCCTTCTTACACACATCAGTAACCCCCATACACTTTAATAGGATCCCCCTCTTACACACATCAGTTACCCCCATACACATTAATAGGATAACCCTCTTACACACATCAGTTACCCCTATACATATTAATAGGATCCCCCTCTTACACACTGCACAGTTACCCCATACACATTAATAGGATCACCCTTCTTACACACATCAGTAACCCCCATACACTTTAATAGGATCCCCTTCTTACACACATCAGTAACCCCCATACACTTTAATAGGATCCCCTTCTTACACACATCAGTTACCCCCATACACTTTAATAGGATCCCCTTCTTACACACATCAGTAACCCCCATACACTTTAATAGGATCCCCTTCTTACACACATCAGTAACCCCCATACACTTTAATAGGATCCCCTTCTTACACACATCAGTTACCCCCATACACTTTAATAGGATCCCCCTCTTACACACATCAGTTACCCCCATACACTTTAATAGGATCCCCCTCTTACACACATCAGTTACCCCCATACACATTAATAGGATCCCCCTCTTACACACATCAGTTACCCCCATACACATTAATAGGATCACCATCTTACATACATCAGTTACCCCCATACACATTAATAGGATCCCCCTCTTACACACATCAGTTACCCCCATACACATTAATAGGATCCCCCTCTTACACACATCAGTTACCCCCATACACTTTAATAGGGTCACCCTCTTACACAGATCAGTTACCCCCATATACTTTAATAGGATCCCCTTCTTACACACATCAGTAACCCCCATACACTTTAATAGGATCCCCTTCTTACACACATCAGTAACCCCCATACACTTTAATAGGATCCCCTTCTTACACACATCAGTTACCCCCATACACTTTAATAGGATCCCCCTCTTACACACATCAGTTACCCCCATACACTTTAATAGGATCCCCCTCTTACACACATCAGTTACCCCCATACACATTAATAGGGTCACCCTCTTACACACATCAGTTACCCCCATACACATTAATAGGATCCCCCTCTTACACACATCAGTTACCCCCATACACATTAATAGGATCACCATCTTACATACATCAGTTACCCCCATACACATTAATAGGATCCCCCTCTTACACACATCAGTTACCCCCATACACTTTAATAGGGTCACCCTCTTACACACATCAGTTACCACATACACATTAATAGGATCCCCCCTCTTACACATACCAGTTACCCCATACACATTAATAGGATCCCCCCTCTTACACACATCAGTTACACCCATACACATTAATAGGATCCCCCTCTTACACACATCAGTTACCCCCATACACATTAATCGGATCACCCTCTTACATACATCAGTTACCCCCATACACATTAATAGGATCACCCTCTTACATACATCAGTTACCCCCATACACATTAATAGGATCACCCTCTTACACACACCAGTTACTCCCATACACATTAATAGGATCCCCCTCTTACACACACCAGTTACTCCCATACACATTAATAGGATCCCCCTCTTACACACACCAGTTACTCCCATACACATTAATAGGATCACCCTCTTACACACACCAGTTACCCCATACACATTAATAGGATCACCCTCTTACACACATCAGTTACCCCATACACATTAATAGGATCCCCCTCTTACACAGATCAGTTACCCCCATACACATTAATAGGATCCCCCTCTTACACACATCAGTTACCCCATACACATTAATAGGATCCCCCTCTTACACAGATCAGTTACCCCCATACACATTAATAGGATCCCCCTCTTACACACATCAGTTACCCCATACACATTAATAGGATCCCCCTCTTACACAGATCTGTTACCCCCATACACATTAATAGGATCACCTTCTTACACACATCAGTTACCCCCATACACATTAATAGGATCACCATCTTACATACATCAGTTACCCCCATACACATTAATAGGATCCCCCTCTTACACACATCAGTTACCCCCATACACATTAATAGGATCCCCCTCTTACACACATCAGTTACCCCCATACACTTTAATAGGGTCACCCTCTTACACACATCAGTTACACCCATATACTTTAATAGGATCCCCCTCTTACACACATCAGTTACCCCCATACACTTTAATAGGGTCACCCTCTTACACACATCAGTTACCCCCATACACATTAATAGGATCCCCCTCTTACACACATCAGTTACCCCCATACACATTAATAGGATCCCCCTCTTACACACATCAGTTACCCCCATACACTTTAATAGGGTCACCCTCTTACACACATCAGTTACCCCCATACACTTTAATAGGATCCCCCTCTTACACACATCAGTTACCCCCATACACATTAATAGGATCCCCCTCTTACACACATCAGTTACCCCATACACTTCAATAGGATCCCCCTCTTACACACATCAGTTACCCCATACACATTAATAGGATCCCCCTCTTACACACATCAGTTACCCCCATACACATTAATAGGATCCCTCTCTTACACACATCAGTTACCCCCATACACATTAATAGGATCCCCCTCTTACACACACCAGTTACCCCCATACACATTAATAGGATCACCCTCTTACACACATCAGTTACCCCCATACACATTAATAGGATCCCCCTCTTACACACATCAGTTACCCCCATACACATTAATAGGATCCCTCTCTTACACACATCAGTTACCCCCATACACATTAATAGGATCCCCCTCTTACACACATCAGTTACCCTCATACACATTAATAGGATCCCCCTCTTACACACTGCACAGTTACCCCATACACTTTAATAGGATCACCCTCTTACACACATCAGTTACCCCCATACACATTAATAGGATCTCCCTCTTATACACATCAGTTACCCCCATACACATTAATAGGATCTCCCTCTTACACACATCAGTTACCCCCATACACATTAATAGGATCCCCCTCTTACACACATCAGTTACCCCCATACACATTAATAGGATCTCCCTCTTACACACATCAGTTACCCCCATACACATTAATAGGATCTCCCTCTTACACACATCAGTTACCCCCATACACATTAATAGGATCCCCCTCTTACACACATCAGTTACCCCCATACACATTAATAGGATCCCCCTCTTACACACATCAGTTACCCCATACACATTAATAGGATCCCCCTCTTACACACATCAGTTACCCCCATACACATTAATAGGATCTCCCTCTTACACACATCAGTTACCCCCATACACATGAATAGGATCCCCCTATTACACACATCAGTTACCCCCATACACTTTAATAGGATCCCCCTCTTACACACTGCACAGTTACCCCATACACTTTAATAGGATCACCCTCTTACACACACCAGTTACCCCCATACACATTAATAGGATCCCCCTCTTACACACTGCACAGTTACCCCATATACTGTAATAGGATCACAATCTTACACACATCAGTTACCCCCATACACTGTAATAGGATCCCCCTCTTACACACACACCAGTTACCCCCATACACATTAATAGGATCACCCTCTTACACACACACCAGTTACCCCCATACACATTAATAGGATCCCCCTCTTACATACATCAGTTACCCTCATACACATTAAGAAGATCACCCTCTTACACACATCAGTTGTCCCCATACACTTTAATAGGATCACCCTCTTACACACATCAGTTACCCCCATACACATTAATAGGATCCCCCTCTTACACACATCAGTTACCCCCATACACATTAATAGGATCCCCCTCTTACACACATCAGTTACCCCCATACACATTAATAGGATCCCCCTCTTACATACATCAGTTACCCTCATACACATTAATAGGATCACCCTCTTACACACATCAGTTACCCTCATACACTTTAGTAGGATCCCCCTCTTACATACATCAGTTACCCCCATACACATTAATAGGATACCCCTCTTACACCCATCAGTTACCCCCATACACATTAATAGGATCCCCCTCTTACACACATCAGTTACCCCATAGACATTCAGTTCACGATCACCCTATCTATAAAATTAAAGGGGTGTATGGAGCCCCTACCCCTTGTTATGCAAATACAGTTGTCCATATACAGTAGATTTTAACGGGATCCTCCTATAAAATGTCACGATCGCCGTCATTCCCTCACCAATTACCCATAAAGACTTCCTGAATGGAACGGCCCATTTAAAGGGTCAGTCTCTCTTAGGATGAAATGTGCATGTGGCATGTTTCACAGGTGAAGCGCTGTAGGGTTTTTACAACACGTATCTAACCTCTTTTGGCGATACGACTGCTGGTCAGACAGCCTAACGTTTAATAAAATGGGGATTTTCCTGGGGCGCTGGGACTGCGTGTGCCGTCACACACGGTAGTACAATTCTCTCTGCAAGGAACAGTTCCAAAGGACAGTTGCGTTTTGCAGAAAGCAATCATTATCTTTTTGTAAAACCCACAACAGGCGCAGGCATTCCTCTCGCAGCGAAGAACGGAATGGAGGAGCCCAAGCAGCAGCAATCGGACAAGGCTTACTTTCTTGAAAAGACACCAAAAGGAGGCTCTTTCCAGCAAAACTACCACGCAACCCAACAAGAGTCAAACCTCTCTCTCTCCCCCCTCTCTCTCCCCCCTCTCTCTCCTCTTCTCTCTCCCCCTCTCGCTCCCCCTCTCTATCCCCCCTCTCTCTCCCCTTCTCTCTCCCCCTCTCTCTCCCCCTCTCTCCCCCTCTCTCTCCCCCTCTCTTTCCCCTCTCTCTCTCCCCTTCTCTCTCCCCCTCTCCCTCCCCCCTCTCTCTTTCTCTCTCTCTCTCTATCCCCTCTCCCCTTCTCTCTCCCCCTGTCTCTCTCTATCTCCCCTCTCCCCCCCCCTCCATCTCTCTCTCCCACCCATCACTCTCCCCTTCTCTCGCCCCCTCTCTCTCTCCCTCCCTCTCCCCCTCTCTCCCCCCCGCCCCCCTCTATATAACACTGGGGTTTTTTGTTTGCCTTCCTCTGGATCAATAAGTAAGTACGGTTATAGGATAAAGTATCTGTCGTCTAAATTTAGCATAGGTTGAACTTGATGGACGTACGTCTTTTTTCAACCTCACCTACTATGTAACTATGTAACTATATAACTATATCCTCCTACTATGTAACTATGTAACGCCATGTAACTACGTAACTATGTAACTTATCACGGAATGCGGGAGGATTAGGTCCATTGAATAATCACTTAAATAGGTTCAAACTACAAATGACTTTTATTGAACTATGTTGTCATGCCAACTGACTATAAAAAGAGGTAGCAGAGCAGAGAAAGAGAGGAAGAGAGGTTAAGCAGATAATATGTTCCAGTTGGGTCCTATATTTGTATTTTTATTGTATTCTTTGGTTGCCTTTGGAATGAAGTTAACAGCGTTTCACGTTGAAAAGAAGGAGAGAGAAAAAAAAAAAACCCATATACCGAGACAAAGCTCGGGGAAACATGAAAATATAAAAATATAATACCGAGACAAAGCTCAGGGAAACATCCAAATATAAAAATATAATACCGAATGAAAGCACAACGCAGGAGATGGGAGCAGATGTTGCCTGTTTCCCGAATATCCTTTGTTGGAAAAGGTGTGTAAATATTTGAGCGTGTATTATAGGCATTCCAGCGCAGTACGGTGGTATATAATAATAGCAAGGATCACTTTCAATGCGAAAATAAGCCAACGATTAATGGACACAGAAAAAAAAAGAAGAAGATTTTTGAAGGCGTCCCGCGGAAAACTAGCGTCCGGCAGGTCACGGACACGCACTGCGACCTCTGTGATTGCGCTTTTCGTGTATTCTTGCTGATGTTACATAGTTACATAGTTACATAGTAGGAGGATATAGTTATATAGTTACATAGTTACATAGTGGAGGAGGTTGAAAAAAGACGTACGTCCATCAAGTTCAACCTATGCTAAATTTAGATGACAGATATAACTATACTTCCTTCTTATAAAATATGTCCCAATATATTCTACTTAATAGCCAAACAATAGGAACGGGGGTGGGGGGGAGGCACGTTACTTTAAGAACGACCCCGTCCCCACTGGTTAAAGGGTCTCAGCGATAGGGTCTGCCTCCTCTCCCCGTCAACCCCCCCCCCCCTGGCAGAAGGCTCAGAGAGAGGATCCAGCGCGGGTGGTCTAGCTGCGTGTGATCACGTAATGGGCCGAGGGGGATACAGAACCGTGGTGTGAGAAGCCGGGGAACAAGCCCGTTCCGGAATCTCCGCACAGCTGGCCAGTTACGGCTCGGTGCAGCGATAGGACGCTGCAATGGGGTATCATGTCATTTGGTTCCTTGCCATTATATTATTTCTCATTCACACCATGAGACGGCCCGATATTTCCTCACTCTCTCTCCCTTGCTGCTAGTATATAATAATAGTAATATACTGTATATACATTTTTATTTTTTTTGCAGTGTTGGGATTTTAGACCAGCTGCTCCAAGAGAAATTATGTATTTTCTCATTTGTAGGACTGCTTCGGTTGACCCTGTAGATTGTAATAGGATCACCTTCTTACACACTTCAATTGCACTGCAGATTTTAATAGGATAACCATCATACGCCTATCGGTTACCCCATAGATTTGAACAGGGTCACCCTTTTCACACATCAGTTACCACCAGACTTTAATAGGATCCCCCGGTTACACATATTACTTACCCCCATAGACATTAATAGGATCGCCCTCTTACACACGTCAGTTACCCCCATACACATTAATAGGATCCCCCTCTTACACACATCAGTTACCCCCATACACTTTAATAGGATCCCCCTCTTACACACGTCAGTTACCCCCATACTGTTACACATTAATAGGATCCCCCTCTTACACACATCAGTTACCCCCATACACATTAATAGGATCCCCCTCTTACACACGTCAGTTACCCCCATACACATTAATAGGATCCCCCTCTTACACACGTCAGTTACCCCCATACACTTTAATAGGATCACCCTCTTACACACATCAGTTACCCCATACACATTAATAGGATCACCCTCTTACACACATCAGTTACCCTATACACATTAATAGGATCACCCTCTTACACACATCAGTTACCCCATACACATTAATAGGATCACCCTCTTACATACGTCAGTTACCCCATACACATTAATAGGATCCCCCTCTTACATACGTCAGTTACCCCCATACACTGTAATAGGATTTTTTTTTACCCTCCTAAGGCTCCTCCCACCTCATACATCCGACTGCTGATTGGCTCGGAAAGTGGGCAGGGCCTGATTATAAGGCGAGAATGTACTTTTCAAAGTAACTTTATTTAAAAAAAACATTGCCTTACAAACGGGCAAAACAGGGTATTGCCACATTTGTGGGTTCCTTGAATTGGTTTGCTTAATAGGACCGACCATAGGTCTAAGGGGGAATCGCTGGCCTAGGATATTTTGAGTTAGGGTGTGGACCTAATGCCACAGTTGTGTCACTATTGGACATGTGGACATGTGGAGAAAATCCCCCTCGTGGTCACATTCTCGTAGGCATACAGTAGAATAGGGGAAAGCCTTACTGGGGTGAGACACCATCTCATTAGCAGTTTGTACGCCATCTACACAATCGTTGGATGTACTAAGCTTTTATTGTAAGAACACAGACAGCAGAGCACCCAGGAGCACCCCCTCTGATAGCACACAGGGGGGCAATAAGCAACACCCAGGGGGCCACAGTGGAAAACTTGCAAAGTAACTGCACCGGTGAAAAGGGAACCAGGAGCGAGGAGGGGTCCAGTAGAGAAGAGGGAACCAGGAGCGAGGAGGGGTCCAGTAGAGAAGGTGGATCCAGGCGAGAAGAGGCGTCCAGGAGAAGAAGAAGCAATAGGCAGGTACAGCTCCAAGCAGGCGGGTGGTCAGACAAGCAGAGGTCATAAACGGGGAGTCCAGTGGAAAGAAAGGGGTCAGGATAGTAAGGGGGGGCAAGTCCAGCAATAACTAGATAATAAGGAAGGCAGCAGAGACCAACAAGGGGATTTAACCTGTTGCAGCAGCAAAGCATGATAGCATCTCCTGCGCTTCTGTAGTCCCAACCGTGAAGAACTTACAGAGCAACAGATGAGCGTGGGGAAAAAATGGGGCAGATTAAGGTATTACTCTTCAGCAACTTGATTAAAAGTTGAAACCAGGAGACCCAGAGCGGCCAAAGACACTATACCAGGGAAGCCAGGTCAGGTGACTGGCGAAGCGGCAGGCCTGACATGACCTTTATATATCATCCCAAACCCCTTGGTCTAACACGTTCGGGCTCTCAATGTTTAATATGTCTGACTTTTTCTAGAAGCTCAGAGCTATAAGGAGGTATATATAGAAGAGAGAGAGTAGACCTTTCTGCCCTCGTAAATGTATACTGAACATGGACCCCCAATGTAGTCCAGAGATGACATGGGGCTGTAATGGTTAATAAAGTAGCATCGTTGAAGGAATCGAACAAGGGCCATTTTCTCGGTAAAGTTTTCGCAATGTTTACAATCTGTATTTCCAAAACGAAGGGGTTTATAATACACTTACTGGTAGCGAGTTTATCTTTTGGAGTTGGCGGATTTCCCACACATTTTAAAGAACGAGCTACAGTTTGAGAAGTGAAGTTGCCGGAATAACATGTCCGATTTAGTTGGAGCTATTGAGGAAATTCGAGCCATCTGTTTAGCTCAGACAATAACAATAACAATAACAATAACAATAACAATATAACAAGGTGGCTTGAGTGCTAGACCGCCAAAGAGAGTACGTTGGTGCAGCACTCTCACTGAGCCTAGGTTTTTTTGTATTTCCATATCAATATTACCTGTAAATCTCTAATATCCTTAGCAAAAAAAGTTACACTATTGTATGTTGAGATTACAGTATCTCATATGAATAATACCAAGAGCTCCATGGACAGGGCAAACAGCAATGGGGATAGAGGACATCCATGTCTGAAACCTTTATGCTATAGATTGGTTCAGTCAGTAAAACCCCTACACTGTAACGCCGGGTCTCTCAGCTAGTTGAGGAATATAAGGCAGAAATTGCCTGTAGAAAGTTTGTAGAGCGGTAAACACATATCGGCAGTCTACCTGGTTGAAAGCTTGTGGGATAGACTTGTTAGCAATTTAAGTAAGGTCTATAGCTCTTCCTGTGTTGTCCGCCGCTTGCCTCCCTGGTATGAAGTCCACCTGGTCTGGGCATGCTAATCTGGGCATGAACTCGTTGAGTCTGGTGTCAAGTATCTTGGCAAAGATCTTGATGTCAGAGTTAATTAAAGATATTGGTCTGTAGATGCTCCAACATGTCGAATCTTTAACTTCCTTCGGGATTAATGTTTGTAGAAACGGATCACCTTTTCAACACCGCATTATATAAATGAAACACGAAGGACCATTTAGAGGTAAACGGCTTTAAATAATGATTTGTAAACTCATCAGAGCCTGGAGCCGTAGAGTATTGAGGTGTTTTAATAGTGTCCATAGGTCCTGATTTTAGTCTTAAGTCCCTGATTCACTAAACTGCATTATATCCGGGCTCGTTACGCCGTTACCTAAAACAGGAACGGGGGGCGTTATGTTCCCTGAGGTTAACACATATTTTGGGGGCGAAACATTCACCAACGGTCTCTTAAGCGTATATTGTAACGCTCGCGCTGCCCACAAACAAGACAAGACCCCGGCACTGAGGTGGGAAGGTATAACACCACACACCCTCAGCAGCGGAGGCGTGCCTGGAAGGCGGATAGTTTAGCGTTACAGCGTCTGGGTTGGAGAGTGTAGGAGATGCGGTATACTTGCCGGGTCCTTGGCTTGGAGAGATCAGGATAGTAGGGGGCCGTAAGCCGTGGTCTGGGATTGTAGAGTAGAGTAGTCCGAGTCCGTATGCCGTGTTCAAGGGTAGGAGAGATCGCCGTAGTCAAGGGTAAGCCAAAGTCCAAAATCCAGAAGGGTCCACTAACAAGCCGAGCCAGTACACAAGAGGTCAACTGCAAGACAAAACTTAGAGCAAAGCACAACTGCGGATGCTAACCCCAGAGTAAGGTAACAAGGTAGGTAAATGGTGGGGGGACAAAAATGGTCGTAGGGGGCAGAGTCGAGTCCTGGGCTTGCCTCTTTGGATCCTAGTATTATTTTCCCTAAAAGAAGAGAAGATGAGAGATTAAGGGCAGTGAGAGGGGGGTCAGTAATTTCATATGCCCTACATTCCCGGTGGATTAGACAGTGGAGAGGAGGTGAGCCATGAACCGTGACGGATTGGTAACAGTCGTTACAGTATGTAGCCGTATATCAGTTTTCCTCTTCTAAGGGCAGGTCCATACTGCCTACAGAAGCGCGGAGGCGGGCGTGTCCGTGATGTCACCCGCGTAAAGCGGGTGCGTTTTTTGGACATGCTAGACGTGCCGCCGGGGGGGGCGTGTCTAGGGGCGTCACAGTGACGTCACGGAGCTGGTTTGCCCTCATTGGGCGAACCGCTCACTTGACCTGCCCGTCGCGCAGACAAATCAGTTTCAACTGATTCTACGCGCAACGCGTGCCTCCTTCTACTGCCGTGCGTCCGCGCCAGTCTACGGGCACCATCCATGCTTTAAGGCAATGTGATCGCGCCGCGCGCGGACGCCTCCACGCAGTCTGCGGCAGCATGGACTTTGTCAGCGTGGGAGAGCGCTCGCTGGCGCTCCATCACTGTGACGTCAGGTGCTGGGTGATTCCTTGCCAGCCAGTTGCGCGTTCGGGTGGGGGGGGGCATGTCGGGGCGCGAACCGCTCGCGTGACTCGCCAGCGAGCGGCCAAATCAAATTGATTTGTCTCGCCCAGCAGCTGAGCGCCGCGCGCGCTCACGTGCACACGCGCGCGCACAGCCATTCAGCCTGGGCGTGGCCCAATGCTCAACCGTAGACTGCGCCCAACACAGAGGGGCGGTTAATTAACGAGTAGGGGGCCGCAGGGTGATGATTTCCTGCAGATTGAGAAGGTTTAATATTTGTCCTCAGAACAAAGGAACGTTTAATCGTGGCTGAAATGAAAGATAAGAGGGGCGTGGTGGGGAGGGAGTAACGGGACAAGGAGCAGATGTCATCTTACTCATCGCTCCATTAAACGTGTTTTCTGCCATTAAGTGACACCAGCCGAGGACTATGAACCCATTAACTCTCAAAGACACTCCAACGGCAGTGGTAAATTGTCCTAAATAGTCCGTGCTGGGGGTTTGGCATTAATAACGGGCAGCTTCTGGTCCGTAATTATGCGCGTAAGAGCCATGAATGAAATGGAAGGGGGCGAGGAGTTGGCGAGCTAAGTGGAAGGAGGACGGGAAGGTGGGTGCTGGTGGGAGATGGCTACACGGGAGGGGGGGGATGTTTTCACGCGTTGAAGGAGAGTCCAAGCATAAAGTGATTAAGGATGTGAGGAGATTGGCCAAGTGGGACACGGAGGGCGAGGTGTGCTAAGCTGCGTTAAACTTTAAAGAAAGACTGCTTCCCAATGTGTGAGACTGCTTCCCAATGTGTGAGACTGCCTCCCAATGTGTGAGACTGCCTCCCAATGTGTGAGACTGCCTCCCAATGTGTGAGGCTGCCTCCCAATGTGTGAGACTGCCTCCCAATGTGTGAGGCTGCTTCCCAATGTGTGAGACTGCCTCCCAATGTATGAGACTGCCTCCCAATGAGTGACACTGCCTCCCAATGAGCTAGACTGCCTCCCAATGAGTGAGACTGCCTCCCAATGTGTGAGACTGCCTCCCAATGTGTGAGACTGCCTCCCAATGAGTGACACTGCCTCCCAATGTGTGAGACTGCCTCCCGATGTGTGAGACTGCCTCCCGATGTGTGAGACTGCCTCCCAATGTGTGAGGCTGCCTCCCGATGTGTGAGACTGCCTCCCAATGTTTGAGACTGCCTCCCAATCAACAAGACTGCATCCCAATGTGTGAGACTGCCTCCCAATGTGTGAGACTGCATCCCAATGTGTGAGACTGCCTCCCAATGTGTGAGACTGCCTCCCAATGTGTGAGACTGCCTCCCAATGTGTGAGACTGCCTCCCAATGTGTGAGGCTGCTTCCCAATGTGTGAGACTGCCTCCCAATGTATGAGACTGCCTCCCAATGAGTGACACTGCCTCCCAATGAGCTAGACTGCCTCCCAATGAGTGAGACTGCCTCCCAATGTGTGAGACTGCCTCCCAATGTGTGAGACTGCCTCCCAATGTGTGAGACTGCCTCCCAATGAGTGACACTGCCTCCCAATGTGTGAGACTGCCTCCCGATATGTGAGACTGCCTCCCGATGTGTGAGACTGCCTCCCAATGTGTGAGGCTGCCTCCCGATGTGTGAGACTGCCTCCCAATGTTTGAGACTGCCTCCCAATCAACAAGACTGCATCCCAATGTGTGAGACTGCCTCCCAATGTGTGAGACTGCATCCCAATGAACGAGACTGCCTTTCAACAAACAAGACTGTCTCCCAATGAATGACACTGCCATCCAATGAATACGACTGCCTTGTAGTGAATCAGACTGCCTTGTAGTGAATAAGACTGCCTTGTAGTGAATAAGACTGCCTTGTAGTGAATCAGACTGCCTTGTAGTGAATCAGACTGCCTTGTAGTGAATAAGACTGCCTTGCAGTGAATAAGACTGCCTTGCAGTGAATAAGACTGCCTTGTAGTGAATAAGACTGCCTTGTAGTGAATCAGACTGCCTTGTAGTGAATAAGACTGCCTTGCAGTGAATCAGACTGCCTTGTAGTGAATCAGACTGCCTTGTAGTGAATAAGACTGCCTTGTAGTGAATAAGACTGCCTTGTAGTGAATAAGACTGCCTTGTAGTGAATCAGACTGCCTTGTAGTGAATAAGACTGCCTTGTAGTGAATAAGACTGCCTTGTAGTGAATAAGACTGCCTTGTAGTGTATCAGACTGCCTTGTAGTGAATAAGACTGCCTTGCAGTGAATAAGACTGCCTTGTAGTGAATAAGACTGCCTTGTAGTGGATCAGACTGCCTTGTAGTGAATAAGACTGCCTTGTAGTGAATAAGACTGCCTTGTAGTGAATAAGACTGCCTTGTAGTGAATCAGACTGCCTTGTAGTGAATAAGACTGCCTTGTAGTGAATAAGACTGCCTTGTAGTGAATCAGACTGCCTTGTAGTGAATAAGACTGCCTTGTAGTGAATCAGACTGCCTTGTAGTGAATCAGACTGCCTTGTAGTGAATAAGACTGCCTCGTAGTGAATCAGACTGCCTTGTAGTGAATAAGACTGCCTTGTAGTGAATAAGACTGCCTTGTAGTGAATCAGACTGCCTCGTAGTGAATCAGACTGCTTTCTGAGCGAGACCGCCCTCCCATGGCGCGAGACCAGCTCACGTTTAGTAGCCGGCGGCAGGCGGTGTCCTCAGCTCGTTGCAATGTCCCACGCGCCTTCTGCTTTGTCACCCGAGCCCAAAACAGGCCACGCCGGCGTGCCAGCCGAGGGGTTAACACGTCTACCCCATCCCAACAACCACACACCCTCCCCAACAGCTGCGGCCATCACCGAGCCAACACCGCAGCCCCCCCCCCCCCCACCCCCTCCCCTCCACCCCGGGACACCCCCGTTGTATGACAGGTGTCCATCATACCGACGAGGTGACGTTGTATGGCTTCTGTCCCGCTGGCAGCTACGGTGCAGAAAGTTGGAGACCTCTCACCGCCCAGAGTTTATGTCCCCGAATACATGGACGGTGTGCCCAGGCCGAAATCCCCCCCGGCTGTCTGAGCAGAGGCCACACTCGTCAGGACATCTCAAACCCCCCCACATTCTGCGGACCACCCTAAGCTCAGTGTTATATGGCAAAATGGGACTAAGAACCCCCTCTCCACATATATATTATAGATGTAGGATTTCATAACACGTACTGTATATAGGATTATATCTCACACACACACACATATATTATATATAATACAGCACAACCCCGTTATAGCGCGGTCCGTTACAACGCGGATCCGCTTATAGCGCGGTGCACGTGTGGCTCCCAATTTATCGTATGTATGAATACTTTACAACACGGTTGTTGGCGTCTTAAATACTTTATTGTACAACGCATACAATGGTACATTATTTCTAACGCGACCCGCTTATAGCGCGGTGTGATTCTTAGGACCCCAAGCACAGCGTTATAAGGGGGGTTAAACTGCATATTGGTGTGGGATTTCATAACATGTATATAGATTAGTTAGGAGTATGTGACACAGTAATTACACTTCGCTGAGGTGAGCCGTGAGCAGAAGGAAATCATATCCCGTTTACAATCTGCCGGCCATATGTACCGCACATGGAGGCAGGGGCCCATATATATATATATCTTCTCTCTCTCTTCTCTCTCCTCTCTCTCTCTCCTCTCTCTCTCTCCCTCTCCCTCTCCCTCTCTCTTCTCTCTCTCTCTTCTCTCTCTCTCTTCTCTCTCTCTCTTCTCTCTCTCTCTCTCCTCTCTCTCTCTCTCCTCTCTCTCCTCTCTCTCTCTCCTCTCTCTCTCTCCTCTCTCTCTCTTCTCTCTCTCTCTTCCCTCTCTCTCTCTCTCTCTCTCTCTTCTCTCTCTCTCTCTCTTCTCTCTCTCTCGTCTCTCTCTCTTCTCTCTTCTCTCTCTCTCTTCTCTCTCTCTCTTCTCTCTCTCTATTCTCTCTCTCTCTTCTCTCTCTCTCTTCTCTCTCTCTCTTCTCTCTCTCTCTTCTCTCTCTCTCTTCTCTCTCTCTCTTCTCTCTCTCTCTTCTCTCTCTCTTCTTTCTCTCTTCTCTCTCTCTTCTCTCTCTCTTCTCTCTCTCTTCTCTCTCTCTTCTCTCTCTCTCTTCTCTCTCTCTTCTCTCTCCTCTCTCTCTCTTCTCTCTCTCTCTTCTCTCTCTCTCTCATATCTACAGTACTATACATACACACATACACACACATATATATATATATATATATATATATATATATATATTATATATATATAAAAGCATACAATACTGTTAGCACGGGAATCAGCAGACCACACTCAGGTTCTGAATTGTATAAAATATATTACAGAGTATTTATAATATATTTAGTAATATATTTAGTAATATATTACAAGCATACGATACTGTTCGCCCGGGAATCAGCAGACCGCGCTCAGGTTTTGAGTTGTAGAAAATATATTACAGAGAAGTAAGACACAAATCGCCGACGTTTCCGACCCACAAACGGGACCTTCCTCGGAGTAGTGCAGGAAGGTCCCCTTTGTGGGTCCGAAACGTTGGCGATTTGTGTCTTACGTCTCTGTAATATATTTTCTACAACTCAAAACCTGAGCGCGGTCTGCTGATTCCCGGGCGAACAGTATCGTATGCTTGTCTACCTATTATGGGACATGCACCTACTTTATTGTGTCACACTTGGAGTGCCAGCTTTTTATACCTCTATATATATATATATACACACACACACACACACACATATATATAGTGTCGAGAAAAAGTTTGTGAACCCCAACGATAATTACGGAAATTCCATCGTTTTTCCATGATAACCTTCTTGAATCAAAACCAGTCTTTTCTTAAATATCCAAAGGGGTTTATATTAACCAATTCCGTGTCTTTTGAAACAAAATGATGTACGAATTAGACAAACAATGAGTAATTAAGAGTCAGGGTATGTGGAAAAAGTAAGTGAAACCCTGGTTTGATCTGCTAAATTAAAGGGGATAATTGCAATCAGGTGTTTAAATAATGAGGTAGATCTTCAGGTGTGAGTTTGGGAGGCCCCACCCTATATAAAGATCAGAAGGTTTGTGAGTTTGGTCTTCACCGTACAGGTGTGTGTGGAAGCACGTCATGCCACGGTCAAAAGAAATCTCTGAGGACCTCAGAAAAGCTGTTATTGATGCTCATCAGTCTAGAAATGGTTATGTAACCCTTTCTCAGGATTTGGGGTTCCACCAATCCACTGTCAGACAAATGGAGAAAGTTCAAGACCACAGTCACTCTACTCAGGAGCGGTCGTCCTACCAAAATCTCTCCAGGAACAACCCGGCAAATCATCCAGGAAGTGACACAGAACCCAAGAGTAACATCTAAGGATCTGCAGGCCTCTCTCCCCTTGGCTAATCTGAGTGTTCAGACGAGTCAAAGGTAGAACTTTATGGCCCCAAATTTGAAACGCCATGTTTGGCGAAAAGAAAACACTGCTTTTGAACCGAAGAACCTCATCCCAACTGTCAAGCATGGTGGTGGGAGCGTGATGGTTTGGGGCTGTTTTGCTGCCTCAGGACCTGGACGGCTTGCCATCATTGACAGAACCATGAATTCGGCATTATATCAGAAGATTGTAGAGGGGAACGTCAGGCCACCCGTCCGTGAGCTGGAGCTGAAGCGAAAGTGGGTCAGAGATTCCGCGTGTTAGAATGGGCCTAGTCACAGTCCGGACCAAAACCCCATGGAAATGTTGTGGCAGAACCTGAAGTGAGCTCCCATATACTGACAGAGAGGAACAGCTTTTAGGGAATTGTCCTGTAGTACTGTAGGTATCCTGAGAAGGTACATACTTTGGTGACCATTGTGGAGGATGAGGTAGAAACAGCTCGCATGGTGACCGTGGTGCTTTAAGAACCTTCTGGAGGGGCATATTCCACATGAGTTCAGGTTACAGTTTGGGCAACTCTATGATAACAGTGCTACATACTTCTCCCACAGACATAGGCTTCCTGATCCTCTAACCGACGCCTACTAAAGAACAGGTCACATTGTTAACTGTACAATAACAAACAGACACAGGACATAGCCAGCTACAGACTAGACACAGACAACCTATGTACAGGACTCACAGTGAGGCCACCCCTTTCAGAACTCCAAAGAACCTGCTTCTAGAACATGGTCGGGGCATTTCTACCCTTCACACTGACATCACAAGGTAGCAAGGGAGGGGCAGAACCTGGTGACAAGACATATTGGAATAAGAGGAACTGGAGTGAGCCCACTCGGTGAACCCCTACTAGAAATTAGTAGCCAACCAATAGGGGGGCTACACCTAGTTTTGGTTACATATTGAATGTATAAATAAAGCTATGACCAGTTGTTCTTCCAAGCTGTTGCCTGTGGATTATTTGGGGTAGGGTATATTGGGTAATCCTGTTTGAACCACAACCCCCCCCCCCCACCCCACCCCGGAATTGAGGCATGGGAAGGTCGAAGCTGCACCCCTAGGACACAGGTTATCATGTCTTAGATAGCGAGCGATATGAACTAGAGAATTGGGGGAGTGGTGGAGGTGTGTGTGTTCTGGGTCTGGGGTAACGACGACGGAGGATGGCTGTAGGATTTATAAACTGCTAACCAGATCCAGACCGGGAATAAAAGGAACTCCAGATTTAGTAGAGTGAAAATTCATAACCTCTTCAAAGAAACTCTGCAGACTAATAGTGAGCCCCCCCCCCCCCCCGGCTCCCCAAAGGGCTTCAAAGAACTTGTAAATTCAATGCATTTCAGATGCAGCTATATTGGGCTACTGTGTCCTATACTGAAGGGGCAGTCCCACATAGGGGTAAAGGGACCTAATGACAGGGACGTGTGTAATGGGTTAAAGGGTCAGTCCCACCATGACCTAATGACAGGGACGTGGTTAAAGGGTCAGTCCCACGTAGGGGCAAAGTGACCTAATGACAGGGACGTGTTTAATGGGTTAAAGGGACAGTCCCACGTAGGGGCAAAGTGACCTAAGGACAGGGACGTGTTTAATGGGTTAAAGGGTCAGTCCCACGTAGGGGCAAAGTGACCTAATGACAGGGACGTGTTTAATGGGTTAAAGGGTCAGTTCCACGTAGGGGCAAAGTGACCTAATGACAGGGACGTGTGTAATGGGTTAAAGGGACAGTCCCACGTAGGGGCAAAGTGACCTAATGACAGGGACGTGTTTAATGGGTTAAAGGGTCAGTCCCACGTAGGGGCAAAGTGACCTAATGACAGGGACGTGTGTAATGGGTTAAAGGGACAGTCCCACGTAGGGGCAAAGTGACCTAATGACAGGGACGTGTTTAATGGGTTAAAGGGACAGTCCCACGTAGGGGCAAAGTGACCTAATGACAGGGACGTGTTTAATGGGTTAAAGGGTCAGTCCCATGTAGGGGCAAAGTGACCTAATGACAGGGACGTGTTTAATGGGTTAAAGGGACAGTCCCACGTAGGGGCAAAGTGACCTAATGACAGGGACGTGTGTAATGGGTTAAAGGGTCAGTCCCACGTAGGGGCAAAGTGACCTAATGACAGGGACGTGTGTAATGGGTTAAAGGGACAGTCCCACGTAGGGGCAAAGTGACCTAATGACAGGGACGTGGTTATTGGGTAAAGGGCCGTTACATGAGTGGGCCGGGACCTCCTGTGTAAGTGCTAGATACAGTTCGGAGATCACAGAGATCTTAGCGTGCCCCCGTCCCCCCACTATATGGAGAGTATATCTACACACACAGGTCTGCCTTACATTATATGGGGGACACAGACACGGGGGGGGAGAGCGGCAGTGCTTTCCTCTTCTGTCTTATCATTCCCTCTACTTATCCTCTCTCTGTCCCTCTCCCCTCTCTCCATATTCTCCTCCTCTCTCCCATCCTTACTTTTATCAACTCTCACTCCCCCTTTCTTTCTCTCCCCCTCCTATTTCCCTCTCACTGAACCTTTTTTTTCCTCTCTCACTCTTACCTCTCCTCTCCCCCTGCTCCCTTCCTCTCTCTCTACCTTCTCCCCCTCTCCTCTCTCCTCTCTCCCCCTGCTCCCTTCCTCCTCTCTCTACCTTCTCCCTCTCTCCCTCTGCCTCTCCTCTCTCCCCCTGCTCCCTTCCTCCTCTCTCTACCTTCTCCCTCTCTCCCTCTACCTCTCCTCTTTCCCCCTGCTCCCTTCCTCCTCTCTCTACCTTCTCTCCCTCTACCTCTCCTCTCCCACTGCTCCCTTCCTCCTCTCTCTACCGTCTCTCTCTCTCCCTCTACCTCTCATCTCTCCCCCTGCTCCCTTCCTCCTCTCTCTCCCTCTACCTCTCCTCTCTCCCCCTGCTCCCTTCCTCCTCTCTCTACCTTCTCTCTCACCCTCTACCTCTCCTCTCTCTCCCCCTGCTCCCTTCCTCCTCTCTCTACCTTCTCTCCCTCTCCTTCTACCTCTCCTCTCTCCCCCTGCTTCCTTCCTCCTATCTCTACCTTCTCTCTCTCTCCCTCTACCTCTCCTCTCTCTCCCCCTGCTCCCTTCCTCCTCTCTCTACCTTCTCTCTCACCCTCTACCTCTCCTCTCTCTCCCCCTGCTCCCTTCCTCCTCTCTCTACCTTCTCTTCCTCTCCCTCTACCTCTCCTCTCTCCCCCTGCTCCCTTCCTCCTCTCTCTACCTTCTCTCTCACCCTCTACCTCTCCTCTCTCTCCCCCTGCTCCCTTCCTCCTCTCTCTACCTTCTCTCTCTCCCTCTACCTCTCCTCTCCCCTGCTCCCTTCCTCCTCTCTCTACCTTCTCTCTCGCCCTCTACCTCTCCTCTCTCTCCCCCTGCTCCCTTCCTCCTCTCTCTACCTTCTCTCTCTCTCTCCCTCTACCTCTCCTCTCTCCCCCTGCTCCCTTCCTCCTCTCTCTACCTTCTCTCCCTCTCCCTCTACCTCTCCTCTCTCCCCCTGCTCCCTTCCTCCTCTCTCTACCTTCTCTCACTCTTACCTCTCCTCTCTCCCCCTGCTCCCTTCCTCCTCTCTCTACCTTCTTTCCCTCTACCTCTCCTCTCTCCCCCTGCTCCCTTCCTCCTCTCTCTATCTTCTCTCTCTCTCTCTCTCCCTCTACCTCTCCTCCCTCCCCCTGCTCCCTTCCTCCTCTCTCTACCTTCTCTCCCTCTCCCTCCTCTCTCTCCCTGCTCCCTTCCTCCTCTCTCTACCTTCTCTCCCTCTCCCTCTACCTCTCCTCTCTCCCCCTGCTCCCTTCCTCCTCTCTCTACCTTCTCTCACTCACCCTCTCCTCTCTCTACCTTCTCTCACTCTTACCTCTCCTCTCTCCCCCTGCTCCCTTCCTCCTCTCTCTACCTTCTCTCCCTCTCCTCTCTCCCCCTGCTCCCTTCCTCCTCCCTCTACCTCTCCTCTCTCCCCCTGCTCCCTTCCTCCTCTCTCTATCTTCTCTCTCTCTCCCTCTACCTCTCCTCCCTCCCCCTGCTCCCTCCCTCCCCCTCTCCCCCCCCCACCCACACACTTTACCCCTCTCTCCCCCACCCTGCCAATTCCCAGACACATGAAGATAGAGAAATTAATTTATGCATGACCCCGCATACTAAAATCGATCAGATTTCCTCCTATATCATCGGATCCACTTTATTCCTGGGACTGAACGTATAAAAAGTCCATAAACGTCATTACCTGCCGTATTTCTCTCTGTAGTGTAACGGCCTATAATTAAAATAAAAAATACAATATGGTGACAGTAAAGTGAGACGTTTTCCCCCGTAACCAAATCCTACAGCCGGCCCTACAACTGCATGGTCAACCCTTCCCGCTCCCTGAGCTGACCCTACAACAGCAAAAGAGATCTAAACCACTCCGGGGGGGGGGGGGGGAGACAATATATAGGTGGCATATAGGGGGCGGCGTATAGCGAACGGTTTTATTGCTAGGAAATTACAACAAAAAAGAGCAGAATTCATTTCTCACCGGAAATTATCCCCCGAAAAGCGCAGATATGGGAAACTATCAAAAATCCCACGTTTACAGCGTTTTTTTTCACCGGCAATTTTTTCCCCCCCAGTAAATTCGCACTTAGTAAAAGGTGCGACACTGAGTAGGAGAGGGGGAGAGCGCGTGGGATACCTGGGAAATATGCAAATCTATCGCTCTCTCTAACCCACTATCTATTACCCCATATAACCCCTCCCTATAACTCCTCCTATTACCCCATATAACCCCTCCCTATAACTCCTCCTATTACCCCATATAACCGCTCCCTATAACTCCTCCTATTACCCCATATACCCGCTCCCTATAACTCCTCCTATTACCCCATATAACCCCTCCCTATAACTCCTCCTATTACCCCATATAACCCCTCCCTATAACTCCTCCTATTACCCCATATACCCGCTCCCTATAACTCCTCCTATTACCCCATATAACCTCTCCATATAACGCCTCCTATTACCCATATAACCCTCTCTATAACTCCTCCTATTACCCATATAACCCCTCCCTATAACTCCTCCTATTACCCCATATAACCCTCTCTATAAGTCCTCCTATTACCCCATATAACCCTCTCTATAAGTCCTCATATTACCCCATATAACCCCTCCCTATAACTCCTCCTATTACCCCATATAACCCTCTCTATAACTTCTCCTATTACCCCATATAACCCCTCCCTATAACTCCTCCTATTACCCCATATAACCCCTCCCTATAACTCCTCCTATTACCCCATATAACCTCTCCATATAACTCCTCCTATTACCCATATAACCCTCTCTATAACTCCTCCTATTACCCATATAACCCTCTCTATAAGTCCTCCTATTACCCCATATAACCCTCTATAAGTCCTCATATTACCCCATATAACCCTCTCTATAACTCCTCCTATTACCCCATATAACCCTCTCTATAACTCCTCCTATTACCCCATATAACCCTCTCTATAACTCCTCCTATTACCCCATATAACCTCTCCCTATAACTCCTCCTATTACCCCATATAACCCCTCCCTATAACTCCTCCTATTACCCCATATAACCCCTCCCTATAACTCCTCCTATTACCCCATATAACCGCTCCCTATAACTCCTCCTATTACCCCATATAACCCTCTCTATAACTCCACCTAGTACCCCATAAAACTGCTCCCTATGACTCCAGTTCTCCCCCAAAATACTGACCCGTAAGATGGGAACGAGACCCTTTTTACACACTGACCCTAAGACATTCTGTAACCATCACATGAATGGCGAAATTCCCATAATAATCCCTGTAATATTGCATTGTTTGCCAAGAACGTAACAGTGGGACCAAGAGGCTTCTATCAGTTAACGGTTAAGAAAAATCGGACATGGAAGTTTTAATAATAATTTGGCTTTAAATCAGATTTCGGGAGATTTAGTAATAATATAGAGCGAGCCAGAGGGCCTCATAAATAAATCCTACTGGGTTTGTAAGGGAAATATTACAGGGATATATTTTATTTCTGACAAGCCTTCTCTTGTCTCCTTTAATAGGACTGCTCCCGTCGGGCCTAAAAATGCAATATTTCTGCATTTAACATGCAAGATTACGGCTTTCATCTCATTTAAAGGGGCGATCCCACGTAGGGGCAAAGTGACCTAATGACAGGGACGTGTTTAATGGGTTAAAGGGTCAGTCCCACGAAGGTGCAAAGTGACCTAATGACAGGGACGTGTTTAATGGGTTAAAGGGTCAGTCCCACGTAGGGGCAAAGTGACCTAATGACAGGGACGTGTTTAATGGGTTAAAGGGTCAGTCCCACGTAGGGGCAAAGTGACCTAATGACAGGGACGTGTTTAATGGGTTAAAGGGTCAGTCCCACGTAGGGGCAAAGTGACCTAATGACAGGGACGTGTTTAATGGGTTAAAGGGTCAGTCCCACGTAGGGGCAAAGTGACCTAATGACAGGGACGTGTTTAATGGGTTAAAGGGTCAGTCCCACGTAGGAGCAAAGTGACCTAATGACAGGGACGTGGTTAAAGGGTTAAAGGGTCAGTCCCACGAAGGTGCAAAGTGACCTAATGACAGGGACGTGTTTAATGGGTTAAAGGGTCAGTCCCACGTAGGGGCAAAGTGACCTAATGACAGGGACGTGTTTAATGGGTTAAAGGGTCAGTCCCACGTAGGGGCAAAGTGACCTAATGACAGGGACGTGTTTAATGGGTTAAAGGGTCAGTCCCACGTAGGAGCAAAGTGACCTAATGACAGGGACGTGGTTAAAGGGTTAAAGGGTCAGTCCCACGTAGGGGCAAAGTGACCTAATGACAGGGACGTGTTTAATGGGTTAAAGGGTCAGTCCCACGTAGGGGCAAAGTGACCTAATGACAGGGACGTGGTTAAAGGGTTAAAGGGTCAGTCCCACATAGGGGCAAAGTGACCTAATGACAGGGACGTGGTTAATGGGTTAAACACCATTTATTAAAAATATACCAATGACAAGTGTTTTGGAATAACATTTTATGTTAATGAGCCGCGCCTCTCACCGAATACCTCGGGGTCTCCTGGGAAATGATATTGCGGAAGAACGCCAAACCTCAGACATTAACCCTGTCGTTACCGGCCCCAGCGCCGGGTGCAGAGGGGGAAATTAATCGGGGGGGGGGATGTTTAATCTGGGCTGAAATGTTCCCCCCACATTTTATTAACATGTGCTGCAGCTTCTGTGAAACACTTCATAAAACCGCGTCTTTTCTTGCGCTGGGAATAATGATTTCCGGTGTAAAATCCTGTATGGACTTGGGTTTGGGAAACAGGTATATCCTATCATTAAGTAGCGGGCCGATATCTCACTGAACTCACCCAGTGTTACCCTGAAACCTTCACTGGAAATGCACTTTTAAAGGTCGGATTCATCAGTTACCCCCATACACATTAATAGGATCCCCCCTCTTACACACATCAGTTACCCCCATACACATTAATAGGATCCCCCTCTTACACACATCAGTTACCCCCATACACATTAATAGGATCTCCCTCTTACACACATCAGTTACCCCCATACATTTTAATAGGGTCACCCTCTTACACACATCAGTTACCCCCATACACATTAATAGGATCCCCCTCTTACACACATCAGTTACCCCATACACATTAATAGGATCCCCCTCTTACACAGTTACCCCATACACATTAATAGGATCCCCCTCTTACACACATCAGTTACCCCCATACACATTAATAGGATCCCCCTCTTACACACATCAGTTACCCCATACACTTTAATAGGATCGCCCTCTTACACACATCAGTTACCCCATACACATTAATAGGATCCCCCTCTTACACACATCAGTTACCCCCATACACTTTAATAGGATCTCCCTCTTACACACATCAGTTACCCCCATACACTTTAATAGGATCCCCCTCTTACACACACCAGTTACACCCATACACATTAATAGGATCACCCTCTTACACACACCAGTTACACCCATACACATTAATAGGATCACCCTCTTACATATATCAGTTACCCCCATACACTTTAATAGGATCACCCTATTACACACATCAGTTACCCCCATACACATTAATAGGATCACCCTCTTACACACATCAGTTACCCCCATACACATTAATAGGATCCCCTTCTTATACACATTAATAGGATCACCCTCTTACATACATTTGTTACCCCCATACACATTAATAGGATCACCCTCTTACACACATCAGTTACCCCCATACACATTAATAGGATCCCCTTCTTATACACATTAATAGGATCCCCCTCTTACACACACCAGTTACCCCCATACACTTTAATAGGATCACCCTCTTACATACATTAGTTACCCCCATACACATTAATAGGATCACCCTCTTACACACATCAGTTACCCCCATACACATTAATAGGATCCCCCTCTTACACACACCAGTTACACCCATACACATTAATAGGATCCCCCTCTTACACACACCAGTTACCCCCATACACATTAATAGGATCCCCCTCTTACACACATCAGTTACCCCCATACACATTAATAGGATCCCCCTCTTACACACATCAGTTACCCCATACACATTAATAGGATCCCCCTCTTACACACATCAGTTACCCCCATACACATTAATAGGATCCCCCTCTTACACACACCAGTTACACCCATACACATTAATAGGATCACCCTCTTACATATATCAGTTACCCCCATACACTTTAATAGGATCACCCTCTTACACACATCAGTTACCCCCATACACATTAATAGGATCACCCTCTTACACATATCAGTTACCCCCATACACATTAATAGGATCACCCTCTTACATATATCAGTTACCCCCATACACATTAATAGGATCACCCTCTTACACACACCAGTTACACCCATACACATTAATAGGATCACCCTCTTACATATATCAGTTACCCCCATACACTTTAATAGGATCCCCCTCTTACACACATCAGTTACCCCCATACACTTTAATAGGATCCCCCTCTTACACACATCAGTTATACCCATACACATTAATAGGATCCCCCTCTTACACACATCAGTTACCCCCATACACTTTAATAGGATCCCCCTCTTACACACATCAGTTACCCCAATACACATTAATAGGATCACCCTCTTACACACATCAGTTACCCCCATACACTTTAATAGGATCCCCCTCTTACATACATCAGTTACCCCCATACACATTAATAGGATCTCCCTCTTACACACATCAGTTACCCCCATACACATTAATAGGATTCCCCTCTTACACACATCAGTTACCCCCATACACTTTAATAGGATCCCCCTCTTACACACATCAGTTATACCCATACACATTAATAGGATTCCCCTCTTACACACATCAGTTACCCCCATACACTTTAATAGGATCCCCCTCTTACACACATCAGTTATACCCATACACATTAATAGGATCCCCCTCTTACACACATCAGTTACCCCCATACACTTTAATAGGATCGCCCTCTTACACACATCAGTTACCCCATACACTTTAATAGGATCCCCCTCTTACACACATCAGTTACCCCCATACACATTAATAGGATCCCCCTCTTACACACGTCAGTTACCCCATACACATTAATAGGATCGCCCTCTTACACACATCAATTACCCCCATACACATTAATAGGATCCCCCTCTTACACACATCAGTTACCCCCATACACATTAATAGGATCCCCCTCTTACATACATCAGTTACCCCCATACACATTAATAGGATCCCCCTCTTACATACATCAGTTACCCCCATACACATTAATAGGATCCCCCTCTTACACACATCAGTTACCCCCATACACTTTAATAGGATCCCCCTCTTACACACATCAGTTACCCCCATACACATTAATAGGATCCCCCTCTTACACACATCAGTTACCCCCATACACATTAATAGGATCCCCCTCTTACACACATCCGTTACCCCCATACACATTAATAGGATCCCGCTCTTACACACATCAGTTACCCCCATACACATTAATAGGATCCCCCTCTTACACACATCAGTTACCCCCATACACATTAATAGGATCCCGCTCTTACACACATCAGTTACCCCCATACACATTAATAGGATCCCCCTCTTACACACATCAGTTACCCCCATACACTTTAATAGGATCCCCCTCTTACACACATCAGTTACCCCCATACACTTTAATAGGATCCCCCTCTTACACACATCAGTTACCCCCATACACTGTAATAGGATCACCCTCTTACACACATCAGTTACCCCATACACATTAATAGGATCCCCCTCTTACACACATCAGTTACCCCCATACACATTAATAGGATCCCCCTCTTACACACATCAGTTACCCCCATACACATTAATAGGATCCCCCTCTTACACACATCAGTTACCCCCATACACATTAATAGGATCCCCCTCTTACACACATCCGTTACCCCCATTACACATTAATAGGATCCCCCTCTTACACACATCAGTTACCCCTATACACATTAATAGGATCCCCCTCTTACACACATCAGTTACCCCCATACACATTAATAGGATCCCGCTCTTACACACATCAGTTACCCCCATACACATTAATAGGATCCCCCTCTTACACACATCAGTTACCCCCATACACTTTAATAGGATCCCCCTCTTACACACATCAGTTACCCCCATACACTTTAATAGGATCCCCCTCTTACACACATCAGTTACCCCCATACACTGTAATAGGATCACCCTCTTACACACATCAGTTACCCCCATACACATTAATAGGATCACCCTCTTACACACATCAGTTACCCCCATACACATTAATAGGATCACCCTCTTACACACATCAGTTACCCCCATACACATTAATAGGATCCCCCTCTTACACACATCAGTTACCCCCATACACATTAATAGGATTCCCCTCTTACACACATCAGTTACCCCCATACACATTAATAGGATCCCCCTCTTACATACATCAGTTACCCCCATACACATTAATAGGATCCCCCTCTTACACACATCAGTTACCCCCATACACATTAATAGGATCCCCCTCTTACACACATCAGTTACCCCCATACACTTTAATAGGATCACCCTCTTACATACATCAGTTACCCCCATACACATTAATAGGATCCCCCCTCTTACATACATCAGTTACCCCCATACACATTAATAGGATCCTCCTCTTACATACATCAGTTACCCCAATACACATTAATAGGATCCTCCTCTTACATACATCAGTTACCCATACACATTAATAGGATCCTCCTCTTACATACATCAGTTACCCCATACACATTAATAGGATCCTCCTCTTACATACATCAGTTACCCCATACACATTAATAGGATCCTCCTCTTACACACATCAGTTACCCCAATACACATTAATAGGATCCTCCTCTTACATACATCAGTTACCCCATACACATTAATAGGATCCTCCTCTTACATACATCAGTTACCCCAATACACATTAATAGGATCCTCCTCTTACACACATCAGTTACCCCCATACACATTAATAGGGTCCCCCTCTTACATACATCAGTTACCCCCATACACATTAATAGGATCCCCCTCTTACACACATCAGTTACCCCCATACACATTAATAGGATCCCCCTCTTACACACATCAGTTACCCCCATACACATTAATAGGATCCCCCTCTTACACACATCAGTTACCCCCATACACATTAATAGGATCCCCCTCTTACACACATCAGTTACCCCCATACACATTAATAGGATCCCCCTCTTACATACATCAGTTACCCCCATACACATTAATAGGATCCCCCTCTTACACACATCAGTTACCCCAATACACATTAATAGGATCACCCTCTTACACACAGCAGTTATCCCCATACACTTTAATAGGATCACCCTCTTACACACATCAGTCACCCCCATACACATTAATAGGATCACCCTCTTACACGCATCAGTTACCCCCATACACATTAATAGGATCACCCACTTACACACATCAGTTACCCCATACACATTAATAGGGTCCCCCTCTTACACACATCAGTTACCTCCATACACATTAATAGGATCCCCCTCTTACACACATCAGTTATACCCATACACATTAATAGGATCCCCCTCTTACATACATCAGTTACCCCCATACACATTAATAGGATCCCCCTCTTACACACATCAGTTACCCCATACACATTAATAGGGTCCCCCTCTTACACACATCAGTTACCCCCATACACTTTAATAGGGTCACCCTCTTACACAGAGAGGAGAGGATAGTGGGTAGAAAGGAGAGAGGGGGAAGAGGATGAATAGGAGAGAGGGGAGAGAGGATGAAGAGGAGACAAGAGGGGGGGAGAGGATGAAGACGTGATAGAGGGGAGAGAGGATGAAGATGTGAGAGAGGGGAGAGAGGATGAAGAGGAGAGAGGGGGATGTGGGAGACAAGAGGGGGGAGAGGATGAAGATGTGAGAGAGGGGGGAGGAGGAAGATGTGAGAGAGGGGGGAGAGGAGGAAGATGTGAGAGAGGGGAGAGAGGATGAAGATGTGAGAGAGGGGGATAGGAGGAAGATGTGAGAGAGGGGAGAGAGGATGAAGAGGAGAGGGGGAGAGCTGAAACATTAAGGGATGGGGTTTTGGGGTGTGAGTGATACAGGGGGAGCAATGCCCCGCGACACCTGCCAGAGAGACCTGCAGACCATCGCTCTGCTAACCCCTTCAGTGTCAGGGACACCTGCTACCAAAAATAATCGCAATAATGCATTAACCGCTCTGCAGAGCATCTCATCCCTAACTTTGTCCCATCTCCATACCTGCAGAGCATCTCATCCCTAACTCTGTCCCGTCTCCATACCTGCAGAGCATCTCAACCCGAACTCTGCCCGTCTGGAGATCACCTGCTGAGCATCTCAGCTCTAACTCTGTCCCGTCTCCAGACCTGCAGAGCATCTCATCCCTAACCCTGTCCCATCTCCAGACCTGCAGAACATCTCAACCCTAACTCTGCCGCGTCTCCAAACCT
>NC_134505.1:5824109-5841537 GCF_040206685.1 Ascaphus truei | reverse complement strand
CCCTGTGTTTGGGTGGGTTAGGTGAATAGACGGGACACTGTGTATTGGGCACGGCGCCCTGTGTTTGGGTGGGTTAGGTGAATAGACGGGGCACTGTGTATTGGACACGGCACCCTGTGTTTGGGTGGGTTAGGTGAATAGATGGGACACTGTGTATTGGGCACGGCACCCTGTGTTTGGGTGGGTTAGGTGAATAGATGGGACACTGTGTATTGGGCACGGCACCCTGTGTTTGGGTGGGTTAGGTGAATAGACGGGGCACTGTGTATTGGGCACGGCACCCTGTGTTTGGGTGGGTTAGGTGAATAGACGGGACACTGTGTATTGGGCACGGCGCCCTGTGTTTGGGTGGGTTAGGTGAATAGACGGGACACTGTGTATTGGGCACGGCACCCTGTGTTTGGGTGGGTTAGGTGAATAGACGGGACACTGTGTATTGGGCACGGCGCCCTGTGTTTGGGTGGGTTAGGTGAATAGATGGGACACTGTGTATTGGGCACGGCGCCCTGTGTTTGGGTGGGTTAGGTGAATAGATGGGACACTGTGTATTGGGCACGGCGCCCTGTGTTTGGGTGGGTTAGGTGAATAGACGGGACACTGTGTATTGGGCACGGCACCCTGTGTTTGGGTGGGTTAGGTGAATAGATGGGACACTGTGTATTGGGCACGGCACCCTGTGTTTGGGTGGGTTAGGTGAATAGACGGGACACTGTGTATTGGGCACGGCGCCCTGTGTTTGGGTGGGTTAGGTGAATAGACGGGGCACTGTGTATTGGGCACGGCGCCCTGTGTTTGGGTGGGTTAGGTGAATAGACGGGACACTGTGTATTGGGCACGGCACCCTGTGTTTGGGTGGGTTAGGTGAATAGACGGGACACTGTGTATTGGGCACGGCACCCTGTGTTTGGGTGGGTTAGGTGAATAGATGGGACACTGTGTATTGGGCACGGCGCCCTGTGTTTGGGTGGGTTAGGTGAATAGACGGGACACTGTGTATTGGGCACGGCGCCCTGTGTTTGGGTGGGTTAGGTGAATAGATGGGACACTGTGTATTGGGCACGGCGCCCTGTGTTTGGGTGGGTTAGGTGAATAGACGGGACACTGTGTATTGGGCACGGCGCCCTGTGTTTGGGTGGGTTAGGTGAATAGACGGGACACTGTGTATTGGGCACGGCGCCCTGTGTTTGGGTGGGTTAGGTGAATAGACGGGACACTGTGTATTGGGCACGGCGCCCTGTGTTTGGGTGGGTTAGGTGAATAGACGGGACACTGTGTATTGGGCACGGCGCCCTGTGTTTGGGTGGGTTAGGTGAATAGACGGGGACACTGTGTATTGGGCACGGCACCCTGTGTTTGGGTGGGTTAGGTGAATAGACGGGACACTGTGTATTGGGCACGGCACCCTGTGTTTGGGTGGGTTAGGTGAATAGATGGGACACTGTGTATTGGGCCACGGCGCCCTGTGTTTGGGTGGGTTAGGTGAATAGATGGGACACTGTGTATTGGGCACGGCGCCCTGTGTTTGGGTGGGTTAGGTGAATAGATGGGACACTGTGTATTGGGCACGGCACCCTGTGTTTGGGTGGGTTAGGTGAATAGATGGGACACTGTGTATTGGGCACGGCACCCTGTGTTTGGGTGGGTTAGGTGAATAGACGGGACACTGTGTATTGGGCACGGCAGCCCTGTGTTTGGGTGGGTTAGGTGAATAGATGGGACACTGTGTATTGGGCACGGCACCCTGTGTTTGGGTGGTTAGGTGAATAGACGGGGCACTGTGTATTGGCACGGCGCCCTGTGTTTGGGTGGGTTAGGTGAATAGACGGGGCACTGTGTATTGGGCACGGCACCCTGTGTTTGGGTGGGTTAGGTGAATAGACGGGACACTGTGTATTGGGCACGGCACCCTGTGTTTGGGTGGGTTAGGTGAATAGACGGGACACTGTGTATTGGGCACGGCACCCTGTGTTTGGGTGGGTTAGGTGAATAGACGGGACACTGTGTATTGGGCACGGCGCCCTGTGTTTGGGTGGGTTAGGTGAATAGACGGGACACTGTGTATTGGGCACGGCACCCTGTGTTTGGGTGGGTTAGGTGAATAGATGGGACACTGTGTATTGGGCACGGCACCCTGTGTTTGGGTGGGTTAGGTGAATAGATGGGACACTGTGTATTGGGCACGGCGCCCTGTGTTTGGGTGGGTTAGGTGAATAGACGGGGCACTGTGTATTGGGCACGGCACCCTGTGTTTGGGTGGGTTAGGTGAATAGACGGGACACTGTGTATTGGGCACGGCGCCCTGTGTTTGGGTGGGTTAGGTGAATAGACGGGACACTGTGTATTGGGCACGGCGCCCTGTGTTTGGGTGGGTTAGGTGAATAGATGGGACACTGTGTATTGGGCACGGCACCCTGTGTTTGGGTGGGTTAGGTGAATAGATGGGACACTGTGTATTGGGCACGGCACCCTGTGTTTGGGTGGGTTAGGTGAATAGATGGGACACTGTGTATTGGGCACGGCACCCTGTGTTTGGGTGGGTTAGGTGAATAGATGGGACACTGTGTATTGGGCACGGCACCCTGTGTTTGGGTGGGTTAGGTGAATAGACGGGACACTGTGTATTGGGCACGGCGCCCTGTGTTTGGGTGGGTTAGGTGAATAGACGGGACACTGTGTATTGGGCACGGCACCCTGTGTTTGGGTGGGTTAGGTGAATAGATGGGACACTGTGTATTGGGCACGGCACCCTGTGTTTGGGTGGGTTAGGTGAATAGACGGGACACTGTGTATTGGGCACGGCACCCTGTGTTTGGTGGGTTAGGTGAATAGACGGGACACTGTGTATTGGGCACGGCGCCCTGTGTTTGGGTGGGTTAGGTGAATAGACGGGACACTGTGTATTGGGCACGGCGCCCTGTGTTTGGGTGGGTTAGGTGAATAGATGGGACACTGTGTATTGGGCACGGCGCCCTGTGTTTGGGTGGGTTAGGTGAATAGACGGGACACTGTGTATTGGGCACGGCACCCTGTGTTTGGGTGGGTTAGGTGAATAGACGGGACACTGTGTATTGGGCACGGCACCCTGTGTTTGGGTGGGTTAGGTGAATAGATGGGACACTGTGTATTGGGCACGGCACCCTGTGTTTGGGTGGGTTAGGTGAATAGACGGGACACTGTGTATTGGGCACGGCGCCCTGTGTTTGGGTGGGTTAGGTGAATAGACGGGACACTGTGTATTGGGCACGGCACCCTGTGTTTGGGTGGGTTAGGTGAATAGACGGGACACTGTGTATTGGGCACGGCACCCTGTGTTTGGGTGGGTTAGGTGAATAGACGGGACACTGTGTATTGGGCACGGCGCCCTGTGTTTGGGTGGGTTAGGTGAATAGACGGGACACTGTGTATTGGGCACGGCGCCCTGTGTTTGGGTGGGTTAGGTGAATAGATGGGACACTGTGTATTGGGCACGGCGCCCTGTGTTTGGGTGGGTTAGGTGAATAGATGGGACACTGTGTATTGGGCACGGCACCCTGTGTTTGGGTGGGTTAGGTGAATAGATGGGACACTGTGTATTGGGCACGGCACCCTGTGTTTGGGTGGGTTAGGTGAATAGACGGGACACTGTGTATTGGGCACGGCGCCCTGTGTTTGGGTGGGTTAGGTGAATAGACGGGACACTGTGTATTGGGCACGGCACCCTGTGTTTGGGTGGGTTAGGTGAATAGACGGGACACTGTGTATTGGGCACGGCGCCCTGTGTTTGGGTGGGTTAGGTGAATAGACGGGACACTGTGTATTGGGCACGGCACCCTGTGTTTGGGTGGGTTAGGTGAATAGATGGGACACTGTGTATTGGGCACGGCGCCCTGTGTTTGGGTGGGTTAGGTGAATAGATGGGACACTGTGTATTGGGCACGGCACCCTGTGTTTGGGTGGGTTAGGTGAATAGACGGGACACTGTGTATTGGGCACGGCGCCCTGTGTTTGGGTGGGTTAGGTGAATAGACGGGACACTGTGTATTGGGCACGGCACCCTGTGTTTGGGTGGGTTAGGTGAATAGATGGGACACTGTGTATTGGGCACGGCGCCCTGTGTTTGGGTGGGTTAGGTGAATAGACGGGACACTGTGTATTGGGCACGGCACCCTGTGTTTGGGTGGGTTAGGTGAATAGATGGGACACTGTGTATTGGGCACGGCGCCCTGTGTTTGGGTGGGTTAGGTGAATAGATGGGACACTGTGTATTGGGCACGGCACCCTGTGTTTGGGTGGGTTAGGTGAATAGACGGGACACTGTGTATTGGGCACGGCACCCTGTGTTTGGGTGGGTTAGGTGAATAGATGGGACACTGTGTATTGGGCACGGCGCCCTGTGTTTGGGTGGGTTAGGTGAATAGACGGGACACTGTGTATTGGGCACGGCGCCCTGTGTTTGGGTGGGTTAGGTGAATAGACGGGACACTGTGTATTGGGCACGGCACCCTGTGTTTGGGTGGGTTAGGTGAATAGACGGGACACTGTGTATTGGGCACGGCACCCTGTGTTTGGGTGGGTTAGGTGAATAGACGGGACACTGTGTATTGGGCACGGCGCCCTGTGTTTGGGTGGGTTAGGTGAATAGATGGGACACTGTGTATTGGGCACGGCACCCTGTGTTTGGGTGGGTTAGGTGAATAGACGGGGCACTGTGTATTGGGCACGGCGCCCTGTGTTTGGGTGGGTTAGGTGAATAGACGGGACACTGTGTATTGGGCACGGCACCCTGTGTTTGGGTGGGTTAGGTGAATAGATGGGACACTGTGTATTGGGCACGGCGCCCTGTGTTTGGGTGGGTTAGGTGAATAGATGGGACACTGTGTATTGGGCACGGCACCCTGTGTTTGGGTGGGTTAGGTGAATAGACGGGACACTGTGTATTGGGCACGGCGCCCTGTGTTTGGGTGGGTTAGGTGAATAGACGGGACACTGTGTATTGGGCACGGCACCCTGTGTTTGGGTGGGTTAGGTGAATAGATGGGACACTGTGTATTGGGCACGGCGCCCTGTGTTTGGGTGGGTTAGGTGAATAGACGGGACACTGTGTATTGGGCACGGCACCCTGTGTTTGGGTGGGTTAGGTGAATAGATGGGACACTGTGTATTGGGCACGGCGCCCTGTGTTTGGGTGGGTTAGGTGAATAGATGGGACACTGTGTATTGGGCACGGCACCCTGTGTTTGGGTGGGTTAGGTGAATAGACGGGACACTGTGTATTGGGCACGGCACCCTGTGTTTGGGTGGGTTAGGTGAATAGATGGGACACTGTGTATTGGGCACGGCGCCCTGTGTTTGGGTGGGTTAGGTGAATAGACGGGACACTGTGTATTGGGCACGGCGCCCTGTGTTTGGGTGGGTTAGGTGAATAGACGGGACACTGTGTATTGGGCACGGCACCCTGTGTTTGGGTGGGTTAGGTGAATAGACGGGACACTGTGTATTGGGCACGGCACCCTGTGTTTGGGTGGGTTAGGTGAATAGACGGGACACTGTGTATTGGGCACGGCGCCCTGTGTTTGGGTGGGTTAGGTGAATAGATGGGACACTGTGTATTGGGCACGGCACCCTGTGTTTGGGTGGGTTAGGTGAATAGATGGGACACTGTGTATTGGGCACGGCGCCCTGTGTTTGGGTGGGTTAGGTGAATAGACGGGACACTGTGTATTGGGCACGGCGCCCTGTGTTTGGGTGGGTTAGGTGAATAGACGGGGACACTGTGTATTGGGCACGGCACCCTGTGTTTGGGTGGGTTAGGTGAATAGATGGGACACTGTGTATTGGGCACGGCGCCCTGTGTTTGGGTGGGTTAGGTGAATAGACGGGACACTGTGTATTGGGCACGGCACCCTGTGTTTGGGTGGGTTAGGTGAATAGATGGGACACTGTGTATTGGGCACGGCGCCCTGTGTTTGGGTGGGTTAGGTGAATAGATGGGACACTGTGTATTGGGCACGGCGCCCTGTGTTTGGGTGGGTTAGGTGAATAGATGGGACACTGTGTATTGGGCACGGCGCCCTGTGTTTGGGTGGGTTAGGTGAATAGACGGGACACTGTGTATTGGGCACGGCACCCTGTGTTTGGGTGGGTTAGGTGAATAGATGGGACACTGTGTATTGGGCACGGCGCCCTGTGTTTGGGTGGGTTAGGTGAATAGATGGGACACTGTGTATTGGGCACGGCGCCCTGTGTTTGGGTGGGTTAGGTGAATAGACGGGACACTGTGTATTGGGCACGGCACCCTGTGTTTGGGTGGGTTAGGTGAATAGACGGGACACTGTGTATTGGGCACGGCACCCTGTGTTTGGGTGGGTTAGGTGAATAGATGGGACACTGTGTATTGGGCACGGCACCCTGTGTTTGGGTGGGTTAGGTGAATAGACGGGACACTGTGTATTGGGCACGGCGCCCTGTGTTTGGGTGGGTTAGGTGAATAGACGGGACACTGTGTATTGGGCACGGCACCCTGTGTTTGGGTGGGTTAGGTGAATAGACGGGACACTGTGTATTGGGCACGGCACCCTGTGTTTGGGTGGGTTAGGTGAATAGACGGGACACTGTGTATTGGGCACGGCACCCTGTGTTTGGGTGGGTTAGGTGAATAGATGGGACACTGTGTATTGGGCACGGCACCCTGTGTTTGGGTGGGTTAGGTGAATAGACGGGACACTGTGTATTGGGCACGGCGCCCTGTGTTTGGGTGGGTTAGGTGAATAGACGGGACACTGTGTATTGGGCACGGCACCCTGTGTTTGGGTGGGTTAGGTGAATAGACGGGGCACTGTGTATTGGGCACGGCGCCCTGTGTTTGGGTGGGTTAGGTGAATAGACGGGACACTGTGTATTGGGCACGGCACCCTGTGTTTGGGTGGGTTAGGTGAATAGATGGGACACTGTGTATTGGGCACGGCGCCCTGTGTTTGGGTGGGTTAGGTGAATAGATGGGACACTGTGTATTGGGCACGGCACCCTGTGTTTGGGTGGGTTAGGTGAATAGATGGGACACTGTGTATTGGGCACGGCACCCTGTGTTTGGGTGGGTTAGGTGAATAGACGGGACACTGTGTATTGGGCACGGCACCCTGTGTTTGGGTGGGTTAGGTGAATAGACGGGACACTGTGTATTGGGCACGGCACCCTGTGTTTGGGTGGGTTAGGTGAATAGATGGGACACTGTGTATTGGGCACGGCGCCCTGTGTTTGGGTGGGTTAGGTGAATAGATGGGACACTGTGTATTGGGCACGGCACCCTGTGTTTGGGTGGGTTAGGTGAATAGACGGGACACTGTGTATTGGGCACGGCACCCTGTGTTTGGGTGGGTTAGGTGAATAGATGGGACACTGTGTATTGGGCACGGCGCCCTGTGTTTGGGTGGGTTAGGTGAATAGACGGGACACTGTGTATTGGGCACGGCGCCCTGTGTTTGGGTGGGTTAGGTGAATAGACGGGACACTGTGTATTGGGCACGGCAGCCCTGTGTTTGGGTGGGTTAGGTGAATAGATGGGACACTGTGTATTGGGCACGGCACCCTGTGTTTGGGTGGGTTAGGTGAATAGATGGGACACTGTGTATTGGGCACGGCGCCCTGTGTTTGGGTGGGTTAGGTGAATAGACGGGACACTGTGTATTGGGCACGGCGCCCTGTGTTTGGGTGGGTTAGGTGAATAGACGGGACACTGTGTATTGGGCACGGCACCCTGTGTTTGGGTGGGTTAGGTGAATAGATGGGACACTGTGTATTGGGCACGGCGCCCTGTGTTTGGGTGGGTTAGGTGAATAGACGGGACACTGTGTATTGGGCACGGCACCCTGTGTTTGGGTGGGTTAGGTGAATAGATGGGACACTGTGTATTGGGCACGGCGCCCTGTGTTTGGGTGGGTTAGGTGAATAGATGGGACACTGTGTATTGGGCACGGCGCCCTGTGTTTGGGTGGGTTAGGTGAATAGATGGGACACTGTGTATTGGGCACGGCGCCCTGTGTTTGGGTGGGTTAGGTGAATAGACGGGACACTGTGTATTGGGCACGGCACCCTGTGTTTGGGTGGGTTAGGTGAATAGATGGGACACTGTGTATTGGGCACGGCGCCCTGTGTTTGGGTGGGTTAGGTGAATAGACGGGACACTGTGTATTGGGCACGGCACCCTGTGTTTGGGTGGGTTAGGTGAATAGATGGGACACTGTGTATTGGGCACGGCACCCTGTGTTTGGGTGGGTTAGGTGAATAGACGGGACACTGTGTATTGGGCACGGCACCCTGTGTTTGGGTGGGTTAGGTGAATAGATGGGACACTGTGTATTGGGCACGGCACCCTGTGTTTGGGTGGGTTAGGTGAATAGACGGGGACACTGTGTATTGGGCACGGCGCCCTGTGTTTGGGTGGGTTAGGTGAATAGACGGGACACTGTGTATTGGGCACGGCACCCTGTGTTTGGGTGGGTTAGGTGAATAGATGGGACACTGTGTATTGGGCACGGCACCCTGTGTTTGGGTGGGTTAGGTGAATAGATGGGACACTGTGTATTGGGCACGGCGCCCTGTGTTTGGGTGGGTTAGGTGAATAGACGGGACACTGTGTATTGGGCACGGCGCCCTGTGTTTGGGTGGGTTAGGTGAATAGATGGGACACTGTGTATTGGGCACGGCACCCTGTGTTTGGGTGGGTTAGGTGAATAGATGGGACACTGTGTATTGGGCACGGCACCCTGTGTTTGGGTGGGTTAGGTGAATAGACGGGACACTGTGTATTGGGCACGGCGCCCTGTGTTTGGGTGGGTTAGGTGAATAGACGGGACACTGTGTATTGGGCACGGCACCCTGTGTTTGGGTGGGTTAGGTGAATAGACGGGACACTGTGTATTGGGCACGGCACCCTGTGTTTGGGTGGGTTAGGTGAATAGACGGGACACTGTGTATTGGGCACGGCGCCCTGTGTTTGGGTGGGTTAGGTGAATAGACGGGGACACTGTGTATTGGGCACGGCACCCTGTGTTTGGGTGGGTTAGGTGAATAGACGGGACACTGTGTATTGGGCACGGCACCCTGTGTTTGGGTGGGTTAGGTGAATAGACTGGGACACTGTGTATTGGGCACGGCGCCCTGTGTTTGGGTGGGTTAGGTGAATAGACGGGACACTGTGTATTGGGCACGGCACCCTGTGTTTGGGTGGGTTAGGTGAATAGATGGGACACTGTGTATTGGGCACGGCACCCTGTGTTTGGGTGGGTTAGGTGAATAGATGGGACACTGTGTATTGGGCACGGCACCCTGTGTTTGGGTGGGTTAGGTGAATAGACGGGACACTGTGTATTGGGCACGGCACCCTGTGTTTGGGTGGGTTAGGTGAATAGATGGGACACTGTGTATTGGGCACGGCGCCCTGTGTTTGGGTGGTTAGGTGAATAGACGGGACACTGTGTATTGGGCACGGCACCCTGTGTTTGGGTGGGTTAGGTGAATAGACGGGACACTGTGTATTGGGCACGGCACCCTGTGTTTGGGTGGGTTAGGTGAATAGACGGGACACTGTGTATTGGGCACGGCACCCTGTGTTTGGGTGGGTTAGGTGAATAGATGGGACACTGTGTATTGGGCACGGCACCCTGTGTTTGGGTGGGTTAGGTGAATAGATGGGACACTGTGTATTGGGCACGGCACCCTGTGTTTGGGTGGGTTAGGTGAATAGATGGGACACTGTGTATTGGGCACGGCACCCTGTGTTTGGGTGGGTTAGGTGAATAGATGGGACACTGTGTATTGGGCACGGCACCCTGTGTTTGGGTGGGTTAGGTGAATAGATGGGACACTGTGTATTGGGCACGGCACCCTGTGTTTGGGTGGGTTAGGTGAATAGATGGGACACTGTGTATTGGGCACGGCACCCTGTGTTTGGGTGGGTTAGGTGAATAGACGGGACACTGTGTATTGGGCACGGCACCCTGTGTTTGGGTGGGTTAGGTGAATAGACGGGGACACTGTGTATTGGGCACGGCACCCTGTGTTTGGGTGGGTTAGGTGAATAGACGGGGACACTGTGTATTGGGCACGGCGCCCTGTGTTTGGGTGGGTTAGGTGAATAGACGGGACACTGTGTATTGGGCACGGCACCCTGTGTTTGGGTGGGTTAGGTGAATAGACGGGACACTGTGTATTGGGCACGGCACCCTGTGTTTGGGTGGGTTAGGTGAATAGACGGGACACTGTGTATTGGGCACGGCACCCTGTGTTTGGGTGGGTTAGGTGAATAGACGGGACACTGTGTATTGGGCACGGCACCCTGTGTTTGGGTGGGTTAGGTGAATAGATGGGACACTGTGTATTGGGCACGGCACCCTGTGTTTGGGTGGGTTAGGTGAATAGATGGGACACTGTGTATTGGGCACGGCACCCTGTGTTTGGGTGGGTTAGGTGAATAGACGGGACACTGTGTATTGGGCACGGCGCCCTGTGTTTGGGTGGGTTAGGTGAATAGACGGGGCACTGTGTATTGGGCACGGCGCCCTGTGTTTGGGTGGGTTAGGTGAATAGACGGGACACTGTGTATTGGGCACGGCACCCTGTGGTTGGGTGGGTTAGGTGAATAGACGGGACACTGTGTATTGGGCACGGCACCCTGTGTTTGGGTGGGTTAGGTGAATAGACGGGACACTGTGTATTGGGCACGGCACCCTGTGTTTGGGTGGGTTAGGTGAATAGACGGGACACTGTGTATTGTATTGGGCACGGCGCCCTGTGTTTGGGTGGGTTAGGTGAATAGACGGGACACTGTGTATTGGGCACGGCACCCTGTGTTTGGGTGGGTTAGGTGAATAGACGGGGCACTGTGTATTGGGCACGGCACCCTGTGTTTGGGTGGGTTAGGTGAATAGACGGGGCACTGTGTATTGGGCACGGCACCCTGTGTTTGGGTGGGTTAGGTGAATAGACGGGACACTGTGTATTGGGCACGGCGCCCTGTGTTTGGGTGGGTTAGGTGAATAGACGGGACACTGTGTATTGGGCACGGCACCCTGTGTTTGGGTGGGTTAGGTGAATAGACGGGACACTGTGTATTGGGCACGGCGCCCTGTGTTTGGGTGGGTTAGGTGAATAGACGGGACACTGTGTATTGGGCACGGCACCCTGTGTTTGGGTGGGTTAGGTGAATAGATGGGACACTGTGTATTGGGCACGGCACCCTGTGTTTGGGTGGGTTAGGTGAATAGATGGGACACTGTGTATTGGGCACGGCACCCTGTGTTTGGGTGGGTTAGGTGAATAGATGGGACACTGTGTATTGGGCACGGCACCCTGTGTTTGGGTGGGTTAGGTGAATAGATGGGACACTGTGTATTGGGCACGGCACCCTGTGTTTGGGTGGGTTAGGTGAATAGATGGGACACTGTGTATTGGGCACGGCACCCTGTGTTTGGGTGGGTTAGGTGAATAGACGGGACACTGTGTATTGGGCACGGCACCCTGTGTTTGGGTGGGTTAGGTGAATAGATGGGACACTGTGTATTGGGCACGGCACCCTGTGTTTGGGTGGGTTAGGTGAATAGATGGGACACTGTGTATTGGGCACGGCACCCTGTGTTTGGGTGGGTTAGGTGAATAGACGGGGCACTGTGTATTGGGCACGGCGCCCTGTGTTTGGGTGGGTTAGGTGAATAGACGGGACACTGTGTATTGGGCACGGCACCCTGTGTTTGGGTGGGTTAGGTGAATAGACGGGACACTGTGTATTGGGCACGGCACCCTGTGTTTGGGTGGGTTAGGTGAATAGACGGGACACTGTGTATTGGGCACGGCACCCTGTGTTTGGGTGGGTTAGGTGAATAGACGGGACACTGTGTATTGGGCACGGCACCCTGTGTTTGGGTGGGTTAGGTGAATAGATGGGACACTGTGTATTGGGCACGGCACCCTGTGGTTGGGTGGGTTAGGTGAATAGATGGGACACTGTGTATTGGGCACGGCACCCTGTGTTTGGGTGGGTTAGGTGAATAGACGGGACACTGTGTATTGGGCACGGCGCCCTGTGTTTGGGTGGGTTAGGTGAATAGACGGGGCACTGTGTATTGGGCACGGCGCCCTGTGTTTGGGTGGGTTAGGTGAATAGACGGGGCACTGTGTATTGGGCACGGCACCCTGTGGTTGGGTGGGTTAGGTGAATAGACGGGACACTGTGTATTGGGCACGGCACCCTGTGTTTGGGTGGGTTAGGTGAATAGACGGGACACTGTGTATTGGGCACGGCACCCTGTGTTTGGGTGGGTTAGGTGAATAGACGGGACACTGTGTATTGGGCACGGCGCCCTGTGTTTGGGTGGGTTAGGTGAATAGACGGGACACTGTGTATTGGGCACGGCACCCTGTGTTTGGGTGGGTTAGGTGAATAGACGGGGCACTGTGTATTGGGCACGGCACCCTGTGTTTGGGTGGGTTAGGTGAATAGACGGGGCACTGTGTATTGGGCACGGCACCCTGTGTTTGGGTGGGTTAGGTGAATAGACGGGACACTGTGTATTGGGCACGGCGCCCTGTGTTTGGGTGGGTTAGGTGAATAGACGGGACACTGTGTATTGGGCACGGCACCCTGTGTTTGGGTGGGTTAGGTGAATAGACGGGACACTGTGTATTGGGCACGGCGCCCTGTGTTTGGGTGGGTTAGGTGAATAGACGGGACACTGTGTATTGGGCACGGCACCCTGTGTTTGGGTGGGTTAGGTGAATAGATGGGACACTGTGTATTGGGCACGGCACCCTGTGTTTGGGTGGGTTAGGTGAATAGAGGGGACACTGTGTATTGGGCACGGCGCCCTGTGTTTGGGTGGGTTAGGTGAATAGACGGGACACTGTGTATTGGGCACGGCACCCTGTGTTTGGGTGGGTTAGGTGAATAGATGGGACACTGTGTATTGGGCACGGCACCCTGTGTTTGGGTGGGTTAGGTGAATAGACGGGGCACTGTGTATTGGGCACGGCACCCTGTGTTTGGGTGGGTTAGGTGAATAGATGGGACACTGTGTATTGGGCACGGCGCCCTGTGTTTGGGTGGGTTAGGTGAATAGACGGGGCACTGTGTATTGGGCACGGCACCCTGTGTTTGGGTGGGTTAGGTGAATAGATGGGACACTGTGTATTGGGCACGGCACCCTGTGTTTGGGTGGGTTAGGTGAATAGATGGGACACTGTGTATTGGGCACGGCACCCTGTGTTTGGGTGGGTTAGGTGAATAGACGGGACACTGTGTATTGGGCACGGCACCCTGTGTTTGGGTGGGTTAGGTGAATAGACGGGACACTGTGTATTGGGCACGGCACCCTGTGTTTGGGTGGGTTAGGTGAATAGACGGGACACTGTGTATTGGGCACGGCACCCTGTGTTTGGGTGGGTTAGGTGAATAGATGGGACACTGTGTATTGGGCACGGCACCCTGTGTTTGGGTGGGTTAGGTGAATAGATGGGACACTGTGTATTGGGCACGGCACCCTGTGTTTGGGTGGGTTAGGTGAATAGATGGGACACTGTGTATTGGGCACGGCACCCTGTGTTTGGGTGGGTTAGGTGAATAGATGGGACACTGTGTATTGGGCACGGCACCCTGTGTTTGGGTGGGTTAGGTGAATAGATGGGACACTGTGTATTGGGCACGGCACCCTGTGTTTGGGTGGGTTAGGTGAATAGATGGGACACTGTGTATTGGGCACGGCACCCTGTGTTTGGGTGGGTTAGGTGAATAGACGGGACACTGTGTATTGGGCACGGCACCCTGTGTTTGGGTGGGTTAGGTGAATAGACGGGACACTGTGTATTGGGCACGGCACCCTGTGTTTGGGTGGGTTAGGTGAATAGATGGGACACTGTGTATTGGGCACGGCACCCTGTGTTTGGGTGGGTTAGGTGAATAGACGGGACACTGTGTATTGGGCACGGCCCTGTGTTTGGGTGGGTTAGGTGAATAGACGGGGCACTGTGTATTGGGCACGGCGCCCCTGTGTTTGGGTGGGTTAGGTGAATAGACGGGACACTGTGTATTGGGCACGGCACCCTGTGTTTGGGTGGGTTAGGTGAATAGACGGGACACTGTGTATTGGGCACGGCGCCCTGTGTTTGGGTGGGTTAGGTGAATAGACGGGACACTGTGTATTGGGCACGGCACCCTGTGTTTGGGTGGGTTAGGTGAATAGATGGGACACTGTGTATTGGGCACGGCACCCTGTGTTTGGGTGGGTTAGGTGAATAGATGGGACACTGTGTATTGGGCACGGCACCCTGTGTTTGGGTGGGTTAGGTGAATAGATGGGACACTGTGTATTGGGCACGGCACCCTGTGTTTGGGTGGGTTAGGTGAATAGATGGGACACTGTGTATTGGGCACGGCACCCTGTGTTTGGGTGGGTTAGGTGAATAGATGGGACACTGTGTATTGGGCACGGCACCCTGTGTTTGGGTGGGTTAGGTGAATAGACGGGACACTGTGTATTGGGCACGGCACCCTGTGTTTGGGTGGGTTAGGTGAATAGATGGGACACTGTGTATTGGGCACGGCACCCTGTGTTTGGGTGGGTTAGGTGAATAGATGGGACACTGTGTATTGGGCACGGCACCCTGTGTTTGGGTGGGTTAGGTGAATAGACGGGGCACTGTGTATTGGGCACGGCGCCCTGTGTTTGGGTGGGTTAGGTGAATAGACGGGACACTGTGTATTGGGCACGGCACCCTGTGTTTGGGTGGGTTAGGTGAATAGACGGGACACTGTGTATTGGGCACGGCACCCTGTGTTTGGGTGGGTTAGGTGAATAGACGGGACACTGTGTATTGGGCACGGCACCCTGTGTTTGGGTGGGTTAGGTGAATAGACGGGACACTGTGTATTGGGCACGGCACCCTGTGTTTGGGTGGGTTAGGTGAATAGATGGGACACTGTGTATTGGGCACGGCACCCTGTGGTTGGGTGGGTTAGGTGAATAGATGGGACACTGTGTATTGGGCACGGCACCCTGTGTTTGGGTGGGTTAGGTGAATAGACGGGACACTGTGTATTGGGCACGGCGCCCTGTGTTTGGGTGGGTTAGGTGAATAGACGGGGCACTGTGTATTGGGCACGGCGCCCTGTGTTTGGGTGGGTTAGGTGAATAGACGGGGCACTGTGTATTGGGCACGGCACCCTGTGGTTGGGTGGGTTAGGTGAATAGACGGGACACTGTGTATTGGGCACGGCACCCTGTGTTTGGGTGGGTTAGGTGAATAGACGGGACACTGTGTATTGGGCACGGCACCCTGTGTTTGGGTGGGTTAGGTGAATAGACGGGACACTGTGTATTGGGCACGGCGCCCTGTGTTTGGGTGGGTTAGGTGAATAGACGGGACACTGTGTATTGGGCACGGCACCCTGTGTTTGGGTGGGTTAGGTGAATAGACGGGGCACTGTGTATTGGGCACGGCACCCTGTGTTTGGGTGGGTTAGGTGAATAGACGGAGGCACTGTGTATTGGGCACGGCACCCTGTGTTTGGGTGGGTTAGGTGAATAGACGGGACACTGTGTATTGGGCACGGCGCCCTGTGTTTGGGTGGGTTAGGTGAATAGACGGGACACTGTGTATTGGGCACGGCACCCTGTGTTTGGGTGGGTTAGGTGAATAGACGGGACACTGTGTATTGGGCACGGCGCCCTGTGTTTGGGTGGGTTAGGTGAATAGACGGGACACTGTGTATTGGGCACGGCACCCTGTGTTTGGGTGGGTTAGGTGAATAGATGGGACACTGTGTATTGGGCACGGCACCCTGTGTTTGGGTGGGTTAGGTGAATAGAGGGGACACTGTGTATTGGGCACGGCGCCCTGTGTTTGGGTGGGTTAGGTGAATAGACGGGACACTGTGTATTGGGCACGGCACCCTGTGTTTGGGTGGGTTAGGTGAATAGATGGGACACTGTGTATTGGGCACGGCACCCTGTGTTTGGGTGGGTTAGGTGAATAGACGGGGCACTGTGTATTGGGCACGGCACCCTGTGTTTGGGTGGGTTAGGTGAATAGATGGGACACTGTGTATTGGGCACGGCGCCCTGTGTTTGGGTGGGTTAGGTGAATAGACGGGGACACTGTGTATTGGGCACGGCGCCCTGTGTTTGGGTGGGTTAGGTGAATAGACGGGACACTGTGTATTGGGCACGGCACCCTGTGTTTGGGTGGGTTAGGTGAATAGACGGGACACTGTGTATTGGGCACGGCGCCCTGTGTTTGGGTGGGTTAGGTGAATAGACGGGACACTGTGTATTGGGCACGGCACCCTGTGTTTGGGTGGGTTAGGTGAATAGATGGGACACTGTGTATTGGGCACGGCACCCTGTGTTTGGGTGGGTTAGGTGAATAGATGGGACACTGTGTATTGGGCACGGCACCCTGTGTTTGGGTGGGTTAGGTGAATAGATGGGACACTGTGTATTGGGCACGGCACCCTGTGTTTGGGTGGGTTAGGTGAATAGATGGGACACTGTGTATTGGGCACGGCACCCTGTGTTTGGGTGGGTTAGGTGAATAGATGGGACACTGTGTATTGGGCACGGCACCCTGTGTTTGGGTGGGTTAGGTGAATAGACGGGACACTGTGTATTGGGCACGGCACCCTGTGTTTGGGTGGGTTAGGTGAATAGATGGGACACTGTGTATTGGGCACGGCACCCTGTGTTTGGGTGGGTTAGGTGAATAGATGGGACACTGTGTATTGGGCACGGCACCCTGTGTTTGGGTGGGTTAGGTGAATAGACGGGGCACTGTGTATTGGGCACGGCGCCCTGTGTTTGGGTGGGTTAGGTGAATAGACGGGACACTGTGTATTGGGCACGGCACCCTGTGTTTGGGTGGGTTAGGTGAATAGACGGGACACTGTGTATTGGGCACGGCACCCTGTGTTTGGGTGGGTTAGGTGAATAGACGGGACACTGTGTATTGGGCACGGCACCCTGTGTTTGGGTGGGTTAGGTGAATAGACGGGACACTGTGTATTGGGCACGGCACCCTGTGTTTGGGTGGGTTAGGTGAATAGATGGGACACTGTGTATTGGGCACGGCACCCTGTGGTTGGGTGGGTTAGGTGAATAGATGGGACACTGTGTATTGGGCACGGCACCCTGTGTTTGGGTGGGTTAGGTGAATAGACGGGACACTGTGTATTGGGCACGGCGCCCTGTGTTTGGGTGGGTTAGGTGAATAGACGGGGCACTGTGTATTGGGCACGGCGCCCTGTGTTTGGGTGGGTTAGGTGAATAGACGGGGCACTGTGTATTGGGCACGGCACCCTGTGGTTGGGTGGGTTAGGTGAATAGACGGGACACTGTGTATTGGGCACGGCACCCTGTGTTTGGGTGGGTTAGGTGAATAGACGGGACACTGTGTATTGGGCACGGCA